>NW_022280270.1:104388-106279 GCF_004355925.1 Anarrhichthys ocellatus
AGCAGTTCCCCCCCCTGCTGAGAACAGCCTGGGGTAAGCCCTGCTTTCCCTTCCTGAGCCGTCGGATGGTTTGCCAGAACCTCCTTGAGGCCAACCGAAAGTCCTTCTCCATGGCCTCCCCGAACTCCTCCCATGCCCGAGTTTTAGCATCCGCGACCACCGCAGCTGCAGCCCTTCTGGCCTACCGGTACCTGTCAGCTGCTTCAGGAGACCCCTAGGCCAACCAGGCCTTGAAGGCCTCCTTCTTCAGCTTGATGACTTCCCTCACCTCCGGTGTCCACCACCGGGTTCTCAGGTTGCCGCCACTACAGGCACCGATGGCCTTCCGACCACAGTTCAGTTCCTAGCGGCCGCGTCCACAATACAAGCTTTGAACATGGTCCATTCGGATTCCATGTCCCCAACCTCCCTCGGGATGTGTAAGAAGTTCTTCTGGAGGTGGAAGTTAAAGACCTCCCGGACAGGGTCCTCCACCAGACGTTCCCAGTTCACCCTCACTACACGTTTGGGCTTGCCGGGTCTTTCCAACCGGTTCCCCTGCCATCTGATCCAACTCACCACCAGGTGGTGATCAGTTGACAGCTCTGCTCCTCTCTTCACCCGAGTGTCCAAGACATACGGCTGTTACATACATACATACTGTTAATGTATCAATAATACTGTTAATATATCAATAATACTGTTAATGTATCAGTGATGATGTTAATATATGATATCAATAATACTGTTTTGATTTCTACATGTATCTCTTATTTATTTATTTTAATATCAGCTTTACTCCTCTACATAATAATTATTAATATATATTATTAAAATCATATCATAACCCTTTCAAAATAAGACGTGAAACTACTGCGCATGTCCACAAAATCAGCTATGACGGAGGTGGGGCTTCCGTGACGTACCCGGAAGAGATTCACACGTGCGCTGGTTTGTTCTCTGAGAGTTTCACGGTGAGTTAATTCAGGTTTTATTTGTCTGTTTCTCTTAGTTTCACAAACTGAAGCAGCTGCTGTTAGCATGAGGCTAGCATTAGCTGCTACACACACAAACACACACACACGTGTTACTGTGGTTAAAGTCGGAGCTAACGATGCTAAACAGGATAGCTGTAGCAGACGCTGGTCCCACTGCGCATCACGCTGGACTCCGTCCAGAGATGTGTCACTTTACCGCTTCCTCTGCTGTGAAACAGTGAAACACGGAGTATAACATCTCATATTGACCCTGAACACATCACCGAGGGGCGGTCTGTAGTTCGGCTCACGTTAAAGGAATCAAACGTTTGTGTCTGTGATGCATTTCCGTTATTCTCGTTGAGCTCCACTGAAACACAGCAGAGAGAAATGCTTCTTAACGCTCGCGCCACTGATTCAAACTGCAGCAGTGAGTCACAGTTTAGAAGCTTCTCACGTTGTTGATGTAAAATCCGATGTTATATAAAATTATCACGTGTTTTATGGCTTTTGGATCTTCTGTGTTTAGTTAGTCTTCTTTCAGTTTGAGAACATGTTGATGGTTTCTGTATCAGCTAATCCATGACACTCATCAATCTATCAATCAATAACTTTGATAAGGTCATCAGGATCAGTGTCTGTCTGCTGTGACCAGGTGATGACGTCATCAGCAGAGGACCAGCTGTGTCTGAACATCTGCAGCAGCCTCTCTTCCTCCTCTTCCTCCAGGAGGAAGCCTCTGACCGCTCAGCAGAGATGGGCCAGAGTGAGTAATCAATAATCTGATCAGTGTTATCAATAATCTGATCATCAGTGTTATCAATAATCTGATCATCAGTGTTATCAATAATCTGATCATCAGTGTTATCAATAATCTGATCATCAGTGTTATCAATAATCTGATCATCAGTTTTATCAATAATCTGATCATCAGT
>NW_022280270.1:106289-115675 GCF_004355925.1 Anarrhichthys ocellatus
TCGGCGTTATCAATAATCTGATCGTCGGCGTTATCAATAATCTGATCATCGGCGTTATCAATAATCTGAATACATTCTGTTGGTCCTCCAGAAGAAACAGAATGCAGAGAAGAGGAGGATCGACTCCTCGGAAAAGGAGAAGAAGAAGATGAGGCTGGATGACACAGCAGAAGAGGAGGAGGAGCCAGACACTCAGGTAGATGCTTCCAGTGTGAGTCAGCTGATCAGAGACCAGCTGTAGTAAACAAATAAACAAACACCCTTCAATTACTTCAGAGAAGAAGAAATATGAACTTCCTGTCTGCTGTAAATGTGAAGAAGAAATGTGTTGTTCCAGATGTTTTGACACAAGTTTATCCTCCATTTATTCAGGATGATGATGATGATGTTGTTGTCATGGTGATGATGTTTACAGACGGACCAGAGGACACCACAGAAGAAGAAGAAGGAGGCAGTGAAGGAAACAAGGAGCATCAAGACTTCCTCTCTGTTCAAACACAATCCAGAAATCCCAGAGATCATCAGGTACACAGCTGCTCTCTGATTGGTCCACAGCCTGATGACATCATCCATCCTGTTGGTTATTAATTATTGATTATTGATCCGTCCTGTTGATTGTTGATCCGTCCTGTTGATTGTTGATTAGTCACTAATTATCTTTAGCCTCCTTTCGTCTTTTAGACCAGTTGTCTCCCAGTTAAAGGAGAAGATTTTCGCCAGTGACTCATTTTCCGATCTGGATCTTCATCCACACCTGGTAACACACACACACACACACACACTCAGTGACCCATAAAACATTGATAAACTCATCACTGATATGTTCACAGAATAAATAAGATAATAAATACACTTCTGTTATGTTTATTTACCATTATTATTGTTGTTGTTATTTAACCTCATCAGCAGTGTATTAATGTGATCTCTTGTTCTGTAAAATAAATTCATTTTAGTTGAGTGTGCTGTGATTGGCTTGTTTCTGTCCACCAGGTGGCGACACTGAACAAAGTCCTGAATGTTTCCACGGTGACCAGGTCAGTACACACACACACTACCAAAGTTAAACATTCAAGTTCATCGTAGTATCTTTAACGTTTATATGTGTGTTCAGTGTTCAGAAACAGACTATTCCAGTTCTTCTGGCGGGCCGAGACGCTGTGGTTCGTTCTCAGACGGGTTCAGGTGAGACACTAGTACTGTGGTACTACTAGTACTGTTCTTGGTAGTAGTAGTTCTAGTACTGTGGTAGCATTAGTTCTGTGGGACTAGTAGTACTGTTCTGTGATAGTTGTACTGTGGGATTAGTAGTACTGTTCTGTGGTAGTAGTAGTTCTAGTACTGTAGTACTAGTAGTACTTTAACAAGGAGCTGCAGGTCTCAGTCTTTAGTGTCTCCTCAGGTAAGACCCTGTCCTACGCCATCCCCGTGGTCCAGAGTCTGCAGGCGGTCCAGCAGAAGGTCTGCAGGTCTGATGGTCCCCTGGCCGTCGTCATTGTCCCCACCAGAGAGGTCTGACACACACCTGGTCTCTTAAAGTGCCAGTGTCCTCTAACATGACATCACTGTTTATCAACTGTTCCATTATTGATTCGCGTCACTGTTATTGATTCGCGTCACTGTTATTGATTCGCGTCACTGTTATTGGTTCGCGTCACCGTTATTGATTCGCGTCACCGTTATTGATTCGCGTCACCGTTATTGATTCACAGCTTCACTGTCACAAGGACAGATACAGGAGAACATTCCTTCCCACTGTAATAAGACTTTAAATAAATCACCTCTGGCCAAATCAATCACTCAAATATAACACCGTTACACTGTTTGTTTGGCTTAATCTTGCACTACTCCTTAATTTATTTAATATTATTCTATTTTATTGTATATATTGTGCATTTTTATATTTAATATTTTTACTGTTATTTTTATTGCTAGCTGTTTCCAGTCTTTATGCTAAGCTAAGCTAACCATGTCCTGATCATCACTCACGGAGACACTACAAACCTGTTGAACTGCTCCTTTAATGTGGATCTAAATCTCTTCCTCTCTGTCTCTCTTCCTCTCTGTCTCTCTTTCTGTCTGTCTCTCGGTCCCTCAGCTGGCCCAGCAGACGTTCCAGATCTTCCAGAAGCTCCTGAAGGTAACACAAAGCATCATATGAGTCAGATATTGGGATGTTTGATGTTTGTCGTTTGTATGACGTCGTCTCTTCTTCTCTCCTGTAAACTATGAAATGTTTTATGTAATATTTCTTGTTTCCTTCTGATGTTTAAAGACAAAGTGAATCCTGTTAGTTCAGTTCTGACCCATATGGATCAAAGATTTGTGACTGTATTCAATCACTAGTCTGCAAAGGGGTTTTATTTTGAAAGTTAACCCACTTGCTGCTCTTCAATGATAGTCCCACTGCATCAGACGTCCCCTCTGGCCTCTGTTTGTTCCTCTGTAGCCGTTCACCTGGATCGTCCCCGGAGTCCTGATGGGAGGAGAGAAGAGGAAGTCAGAGAAGGCCAGGTGACCTCCTCCTCCTCTAGTCTTTATGCTCTAGTCTTCTTCCTCCTCTAGTCTGTATCCTCTAGTCTGTATCCTCTAGTCTGTATCCTCTAGTCTTCATGCTCCTCTAGTCTTCATGCTCCTCTAGTCTTCATGCTCCTCTAGTCTTCATGCTCCTCTAGTCTTCATGCTCCTCTAGTCTTCATGCTCCTCTCGTCTTCATCTTCTCGTCTTCATCTTCTCGTCTTTATCCTCTCGTCTTTATCCTCTCGTCTTCATCCTCTCGTCTTCATCCTCTCGTCTTCATCCTCTCGTCTTCATCCTCTCGTTTTCATCCTCTCGTCTTTATCCTCTCGTCTCCATCTTATAGTCTTTATCATCATCTAGTCTTTGTCCTCCTCTAGTCTTTATCCTCCTCTAGTCTCCATCTTATAGTCTTTATCCTCTAGTCTTTATCCTCCTAGTTCTGCCAGCGGTTCTCAAGGTCCTAGAGACCTTGAGAAGGTTCAAGGTGTCCAGGAGGAGGTTGTGATTGACCTAAATAAGGGTTTCAGGAATAATTTAGAAAGTTGTCTATAAGCAGAAGAAGTTCTATGAATTCTTGTTGAAGCTTTAGAGGTCCTGGAAGAGGTAAATAGTGCTGAAATTCCAGAAACTTTCCTGAGGAACTTCAGCCAGAATAAACCTCAGGGAGTCATTAGGAAGTAAAGGGTTTGTCCTCTGGAGAGCAGGACATGTTCAGAGACTCGTTTCTGTAGCTCAAACTGACTGACGACTGTCTTCAGGCTTCGTAAAGGAATCAACATCCTGGTTTCAACTCCTGGACGTCTGGTGGATCACATCAAAAACACCCTAAGCATCGCCTTCAGTGGCGTCCGCTGGCTCATCCTGGACGAGGCCGACCGGTAACTTTCTACCTTCTTTAATGTTTACAGTCTGTAGCAAGTGGAGGAAGTCAACCTGTTGGTTTATGGGCGGCAATGTTACAACAAACTTGATGAAGTAAACACACGGTGAAAGGGTTAAAGTTGAAAGAAGAAAACACAGACATCGTTCTGGTAGAGACCTGTCAATCACCGTGTAGCCCCGCCCTAAAGCATCCCCTGCTTTATGGTCCGTGTGACTCTAAATGGACCATAATGTACTAAATGAACATCATGCTGTATTGAAGAAGACTTGAAACTAGAGATTGAGACCATAAACTCATGTTTACAATGTTTACTGAGGTAATAAATCAAGAGAGAAGTAGTCATTTTCTCATAGACTTCTACACAACCAGAAGAGTCGCCCCCTGGTGGACAGTAGAGAGAATGCAGCTTTAACACATGAAGCACTGGAGGTTGATGACTGGTTCTTAGTCGAGTAACAAACAGTTAGTTTCAGTTTAAATGTCGTCTGAATCTTTATTTAAAGACATTCAGGTGATTTTCATGATTTGAGATTAAACGGAAGAGGACCAAGAATCGAGCCTTGAGGAACTCCACGTCAGTTCTTTCAGATATAAAGTGACAGATTTTTGTGTGTGTTCAGGACGTTGGACTTGGGTTTTGAGAAGGATCTGACCATCATATTAAACAGTCTGAACTCTACGGGACCGAGCAGACAGAACGTCCTGCTGTCTGCTACGTTAACTCACGGTAAATATATACCTTCTGGCTTTAGTTTTTAATCTTTGATTCCTTTTATTAGGGCCCGAGCACCGACGTAGTCGGAGCGGAGGACCTATTGTTATTCTGTTTATTATTATTACTTTTCCGCTTTCATCGCAAAAATGAGGTGCTTGGGATACTGGGAATTTTGTGAAATTTGCCACGCAAGCCAGAATTTGCGAAAATTGCAGTCTGATAGGGGTGTCCAGCTGCGGTATGAAATATTGGCTCGATAGCGCCCCCTATTGAGTAGCCCCAACATTGGGTTTCACCTAGCTGTATGGAATTTGGTAGGAATGTGGATCGTGATGAGACGCACAAAAAATCCTCTTGGAATTTTTCTCTAAACCAAACAGGAAGTCGGCCATTTTTAATTCTATGACGTTTTTGGACCATTTCAAGGCGTCGTACTTTAACAAACTCCTCCTAGAGATTTAACCCAATTTGGTCAGTATGCTCTTGAGACCTTGGCAGTGAAAAGTTACTCAAAGATCAGAAAGTTATTGAACTATGTGTCCGTGGCGTGGCGTCAAAAAAACACCATTCGCCGCGAAACAGGAAGTTGTTGTAACTCGGCCGTACATTGACGAATCTGCTCCAAATCTCTCATATGTCATAACATCCTGACCCGGAACACATCTATATGATAATTTAGAATAATAGTAATAGCGCCACCTAATGGCAACTGGAAGTTGTAAGTTGTGTACTTTGACATCCTGCTCCTCACAGATTAATCAGATCCCTCTAAAATGTTGTCAGAACAGCCTTAAGACCTTGATAATGCTTCATTGTGAAGATTGTAAGAAGTTGTTGAAGGGCGGCGACGTGGCGGTTTGGCGAATTTCGATCCTTCGCCATGAAGAAATAAACTGATGTAACTCGACTCCACATCATCAGATCTTTACCAGATTTCACATGTCTGATTAGACTCCAGGCCTGAAGACATCTGCAGGCCAATTTTGAATCATAGTCATAGCGCCACCTACTGGTAACAGGAAGTTAAAGTCATTATACTTTGGCTTGTTTCTCTTAGTAGGTAAATCAGATCAACATCAAATTAGTTCCACACAAATGTAAGAAGTTCATAATACCAGTTCATGAAGCTTTTGATGTTTCGTCGAACGCCGTTGCCGTGGTGATGCAGTCTTCGCCGTTAACAACGAAGGTCATTTAGAGAGGCTAAAAATGCTCGAAACATAAGCAAAATTGGCAAGCAGATTACAAGCCCAAAATTTAGTTATGGAATATGATTTTATTGGTTCAGAGTGGCAAATCGGCTCAATAGCGCCCCCTACAAAATTTCGACGAAGCAGCCCTCGCAGTATGCTTGACCTACATGTATGAAATTTGGTAGGAACATGTATCACATATGGACTTAAATAAAAGTCTCTTGGGGCCATGCTCTAAACCCAACCGGAAGTCAGCCATTTTGAATTCTTTATGAATTTCTAGTGTCGTTTTTGTCATTTCCAGGCGCTGCACTTTAACGAACTCCTCCTAGGGAATTAATCAGATCAACTTCAAATTTGGTCGGTACAGTCTAAAGAGCTTTGTGATGAAAAGTTACTCAAAGCTTGTTGTTTCGTGAAAAGCTGTTGCCGTGGTGACGCATTCTTCACCATGAAACATTAAGGTGTTTTTGAGAGGCTAGAAATGCTCGAAACATAAGCAAACTTGGCATACACATTTAAAGCCCAAAATGTAGTTATAAAATATGATTTTATTGGTTCAGAGTGGCAAATCGGCTCAATAGCGCCCCCTACAAAATTTCGACGAAGCAGCCCTCGCTGTACGTTTCACATAGATTTACAAAATTTGGTAGGCACATGTGGACTTAAAATAAAGTCTCTTTGGACCATGCTCTAAACCCAACCGGAAGTCAGCCATTTTGAATTTTGTATGAATTTCTCGTGTTTTTCTTCGATTTCCAGGTGCTGTACTACAAACTCCTCCTAGGGAATTAACCCGATCAGCTTAGAATTTGGTCAGAACAATCTAAAGACCTTAGCGATTAAAAGTTACATTATAAAACGTTATAATGAATGCTTCATACTACAATCTAAAGTTACAGAAGAACTTAGTGTGTTCAAGTAACAGCAAATGGCACTACTGTTTTGTTAACTTTCATGTAAGTCCAAATACAATCAGCAGGACACTGCAGGGAGTTGAACCCCATCCCAGTAAACTGACAGTCTGTTATGTTACAAACACTGAAGCACATTCACACACATTCATTTTCTTAATGATCTTAACAGGCTTACATTTATGATTGTATCGGATGTACACTCAAAACATTTGAGGCTTAAGACCTGGCAACATGATCTTACTACGCTGCTGGTCTACGCAGGAAATATCATCTCACTCGTGCACGCAGAGTGTGATAGTCACAGAAATTCATGGCCGCGTCACCCGGAGTCCTGCCAGTACCAGGAAATACCGTTTAACTCGTGCACGCAGTGTATGACGGTCACAGAGATGCATGGCCAGAGTCCTGCTAGTACCCTCGACGTGCGTGAAGTTGCGAGGGCCCGATCAATGCTGCTCGCAGCTTTAATTTCATTTGAATTTAATTAGACTCTTTTCTCTTTCGGGTAACATTACTTTTAAGGGTTTACAAACTGTGACAAAGTCAAAACAACTGGAAAATAACTTACATATTTGCTTAAATTTAGAAAAAGTTTCAGATTTATCCTGCGATCAGTTTGTCTGCAGTGAACTCATGAATGTACGGATAAATATCACTGTGATACCGAAGGAAACTGAACAACAGGAAGTCTAAGTCAAGTTCTGCAGCATCTTTTTATATAATTTCTAGTTTATTCTGAATGGACATAGGAGACAAAATAGATGATAATGGGTTTTATCCGTTGCCATCTTGGTTTTAAGCAGCAGCCATCTTAGTTTTATGCGGAAGCCATCCTGGTTTTTGGACGTAACCATCTTGTTTTTTATAATGGATAATAATAATGTCAAAATAAGAGTCTCATGTCTTTGGGTTCACATGTGATGAGTCGTGAGTTTTAACGTCCCGCTGTGTTTCAGGTGTAACTCGGTTAGCAGACGTTTGTCTTAATGACCCGGTCAACATTCAGGTGTCTTGCCCCGCCTTCTCTGACCTCACCACCACCAGCCCCGCCTCCTCTGACCCCAGCGCAGCCGGCCAGTCGGAGAGCTTTGCTCTGCCCGAGGCTCTGAAGCAGTACGTGGTGGTGGTTCCCAGTAAGATCAGACTGGTCTGTCTGGCTGCTTTCATACTGGACAAATGCAAGGTAGACAATATGAATACATGTTCATGGTAAGAAATACATAATATAGTAATGAATATATGATATATCACTGTATACAACTAATGCACTATAGATTTAAAACCCTTCACATTCCCACTACATCTCCGGTCCAGACACCTGGCTCAGGTGGTTTTCAGTTGCAGCGTCCTGATTGGTTGTCAGTTAACGGTCACCATGGTGACAGACTGTTGTCGTTCAGTTTTCCCAGAACAACAAACTCATCGTCTTCACTTCGAGCTGCGAGGCCGTCGAGTTCCTCCACGGCCTCTTCACCTCCGTCCTCTCCGGGCCCTCTTCCAATCAGGGGCCTCGGCTCAGCTTCCTGCGTCTCCACGGCAACATGAAGCAAGAGGTAAAGACGTCCGTCCAACGTTTCTTCTTCTCTCTGCTTTTTATCTGAGCTGAAGTCAAAAGTGTGTGTTTGTTTTCCCCACCAGGAGCGCTTGGACGTCTTCCAGCAGTTTTCAGTGTCTCAGAGTGGAGTTCTGCTGTGTACGGTCAGTGTTTCTGTTCATCGCAGTGGTTACACGTCACTCTACATGCTACGTTACATGTTATATCCATGTTCACATGTCACTCTACTGCTATGTTACATGTTATATCCATGTTCACGCGTCACTCTACATGCTACGTTACATGTTATATCCATGTTCACACGTCACTCTACATGCTACGTTACATGTTATATCCATGTTCACACGTCACTCTACATGCTACGTTACATGTGATATCCATGTTCACACGTCACTCTACATGCTACGTTACATGTTATATCCATGTTCACACGTCACTCTACATGCTACGTTATACTTTATGTTATAAAGATGAATCATGTGTGTGTTTCAGGACATAGCAGCCAGAGGTCTGGACCTTCAACAGGTCACCTGGATCATTCAGGTATCTATTGAAATTCAATATTTTTAGAGGCCTAAAGATGTGAATGTGTCCGTCTTGTTTTTTATCCATCGCCATCTCGTGTGTTCACAGTACACTCCTCCGACGACTGCAGCAGAGTACGTTCATCGAGTCGGTCGGACGGCTCGTATTGGAGGAAGAGGAAGCAGCCTCCTCTTCCTCACTCCTGCTGAGACCGCTTTCGTCACTGAGCTGGCCAATCACAACATCAGGTCTGTTGTAGTACTTTCTCAGTACCATAGAGATTACTACTGATGGTGCTGGTCTAGTATTTCTGTTGGTCCAACTCCTGGTTTTGACCGTGTGGGTGGGTTTTGTTGTGTTTCAGCCTATCGGACCTGAAGTTGCAGGACATCCTGTCCAGTCTGATGATAGATGACACCTACAAGGGGCGGGGCAAATACCACAGCAAGGTAAGACTCCTTTGTTCACTCACACCGAGCTCCAGAGACCTCTTAGAACCTAGCTTTAGAGAGCTAAAGGGTCTGGGAGGTCTCTATGGTGGTTCCAGGTAACTTCACCTGTCTGCCTGTCTCTCTACCTGTCTGTCTGTCTGTCTGTCAGGCTTCATCTAAAGCTCTGGAGCAGGAGACCAGAGAGAGGGCGACTGTTCTCCAGACGGAGTTTGAGAACTTTGTTCACTCAGACGTTCAGTCGGTGCAGAACGCCAAGAGAGGTATGTGACCCTCAGTGTCAGTTATTCAGGGTTATGACTCACTTCCTGTGTTGACATGTGTCTCTGTGATGTCGCTGTGATGTCATCAGCGCTGCAGTCCTTCCTGCGAGCATACACCGCCTACCCCTCCCGCCTCAAACACATCTTCCACATCCGCTCCCTCCACCTGGGACACACGGCCAAGAGCTTCGGCCTCAGAGACGCTCCGCAGGGCCTCAGAGCAGCCTCGGGCCCTGGGGCCAGGACCCACAACAAGAACCAGAACCACAACAAGGACACCAGCAGCCAGACTGCAGCAGCAAGGAGGTGAGAGACTGATGAGGTGTGTGTGTGTGTGTGTGTGTGTGTGTGTGTGTGTGTGTGTGTGTG
>NW_022280270.1:115685-121104 GCF_004355925.1 Anarrhichthys ocellatus
GTGTGTGTGTGTGTGTGTGTGTGTGTGTGTGTGTGTGTGTGTGTGTGGTCGGTCACACCGTGTCCAGACAAGCCTGCTGTGAGGAGCAGCTGTTAACAACAACACACACACTGCCAGTGGTCAATAGAGACATAATTACAGGTGTGTGTGTCCCTCCACCAGTATCCCACAATCCTTTGGGTGCTGGTTGTGTAATGGTGTCACGACATTGGTTAGATACATTGTGTGCATTTCTCCTTCAGTACATTTGTTCTTTGTTATTATTAATCATCACTGTTATTGAGCCACAGGTCTTAGTGTTGAAGCATCACGGTTGTAGTGTTACGGTTGTAGTGTTACGGTTGTAGTGTTACGGTTGTAGTGTTACGGTTGTAGTGTTGAGGTTGTAGTGTTACGGTTGAAGTGTTGTAGTGTTAAGGCTGTAGTGTTAAGGTTGTAGTGTTGAGGTTGAAGTGTTACGGTGTTGAAGTATTGTAGTGTTACGGTTGTTGTTGTAGCTTTGACTCTCAGTGACACGAGACTGAAACCAGACTCGTGGATGTTTTCCTCGTCTTCAGGTTTTCCGCCCGTCAGCTGCTGCACTCCGAGTTCTCCAGCGGGTTGGAGGGAGCAGACGGCAAGAAGAAGAAGAAGAACAAGAACAAGTTTGGTCAGTCAGGAGAGGAAGAGGAGGAGGAAGAGTAGGAGGTGAGCAGAGGAGACGAGCTGCAGACAGCCGCCTGATCCAGCCAGTCAGATTCCTTCTTCCCCGTCAGGTGTTCAGAAGACATTGATGTCGTCAGTGAAGTGTTGAGGAAACAAACATGACGCTTTAGTTCCGTCTGAACACATTTCAAGTTTCTGAAACTTTGTCCTTAAGGATCCTCCGGTGCTGCTCTCTGATTGGTCAACAGCTTCTTCACTCTTTTTAAACAGTGAATGTGTTTTTATTGACTTTATTGACTTTCAGGAGAAACATTTAGAAACAAACTGTTTTTGGACAAACTGAACTGAAGATGATTCATTGTTTAGTTCTTCAGAAATATGTGATGAAGATGTTTGTCGGATATTTAAATATAAAAAACATGTTTTTTGTACTCTGATGAAGATTTATTGGAAAATAAAATGTTTTCTTTGCTCTCGAAGACAAAACAATGAAGTTGTGTGAACGCAGTCTTACTTCATACTGTATATTCAGTAATACTACAGTAACTCTACAGTAATACTACAATAATACTGTGGTATTTCTACAGTAAGAACTAAATATTAAAATGTTTAGAAGCTCAGTTGGTTGAAGAGTTTCTGTTAAAGAGAAAAGGTTTATGGTCTCTTAACATCATTAATATTTCATCATTAATCGATCTGTTCATGTGGATCTGATTTAATGAACCTTCTCATCAAATGATTGATGAAACTTCATGATCAATAAACTCCGATGGTTCTGTTTATCTTGTGGAACAATCCGCTGATTGAACTCTAGATGAGTCCAAACACCCAACAGAGTCCCAGTCAGCCTCATGAGACCAGGACTAAGACCGGGACCAGTCAGAGACCAGGCCCCTGTCACCGTGAGTCCAGACCAACCAGGACTTTACCAAACCCCATGAAACCAGAATAAGTACCAGATGAGTCCAATCTAAAACCCTTAAAGCCAAAATACAATCCGTAAGAAGACTCTTCAGTTCTTTCACACTTTGTTTAATCAGAAACATTGAAGATACAAAACCAACCGTAACGGAGTAACATCAACAATGATTTGCATATTTATTGTAAATATAAAAAACTGAACTAGTCGTCTTCGTCTCTCAGATTTGAACTTTGAGTCCGACATTAAGGACAGAACCACGTTTAGTTTATCTTCTGGTCCAGCCTCCATCTGAACAACCTGTGGTCCTTTTTAACGTGATGTGATGTCACACCTGCTCAACCAATCATGAGCGACGTCATTGCCTCCAGTACTTGAAAGTACCTCAACCTGGAGTTGACTCCTGACCAGGGTCCAGGTTTAGTTCCAGGAACTGGTCCCTCTAGCCAGTGTCGAGTCGTGAACCAGAGACCAGGACCAGGACCATGTCGTCAGGAACATCCTGCAGCTGAAGAGGATCAATAGAAGTCTCTTTCATCACTTTAATAATCAAACGTTCTGTAGAAACCAGTGCTACCAGCGTGCCGGTGTCAGTGGGGGTGTGGTCCGCTGTGGGTTAGGACTCGAGGAAGCAGGGGCGGGACCTGGTGGTGGGAGGCAGGGCCTCGGTACAGGTAGAGGTCCGGTGTGGGCGGGGCACGAGGATACAGGAAGTGTGTGGGCAGGAACATCCTGCCGGCTTCAGCCAGCAGCTCCAAACCAACAGCTGACTGACGCTTCCACTTCGTTCTGTGGGAGGAACACGATTCATAACATGTTCATCATCTTAGTATTCATAATTTAACAACATACCAGGATCTGAGCCCTGAACATGTAAACCTGATCCCACAAGGTTTTATCTTGTTTTCTTATTTACAAGTTATTAGTTTATTTATTAAAGATCATCGATGAACATTTTATTTATTATTTCCTGTCACACAAGATAAAATTCATCTTTTTACGTAGAAGTTAACATTTAAACATATCCTTTTATCTTTGCTTTTTATAATCAAACACATTAAATCTTTTATGTCTTTGGTCGAAAAATTAAAAGAAATCCTTCAAAACAATGAGTTCTGAATAAAGTCGAGATCGTTCGACCCAAACTGTCCAAATGATGATTCATGTAGACGATCCGGCCAATCACAGCACAGGATTCTTTGTGGGCGTGGAGCAATAACAATGAATGAATTAATAATAGATCAGTGCTGCTCGCTGTGACTCTGCACTAAAAGCTCCAGATTTGTTTCTGCATTAATTATTAATCATTGATTACAGCACACACTGCTGAACTATTAATCACACTTTGTTCATTATTAATCTGAGACAGACAACTAAAATAATTTTGTTTTGTTCTGGTAGTAAATTAGCTCTCGTATTGTAAATGTTGACCCTTATGTATTTATTTAATGTTTATCTCATGTCTTGTATTAGATGCTTTATATTATGCAGTTATATATTTTAAATTTACCATCTACTGATGAAGATCAGCTACAAAGAGACACAAGACGACCACAAAGAGACACAAGACGACCACACAGAGACAAGACGACCACACAGAGACACAAGACGACCACAAAGAGACACAAGACGACCACACACACAAGACGACCACAAAGAGACACAAGACGACCACAAAGAGACACAAGACGACCACAAAGAAACACAATACGACCACACAGAGACACAAGACGACCACAAAGAGACACAAGACGACCACACAGAGACACAAGACGACCACAAAGAGACACAAGACGACCACAAAGAAACACAATACGACCACACAGAGACACGAGACGACCACACAGAGACAAGACGACCACAGACAGACCAGGTCTCGTGTTTCTTGTATACGTTACTGTTCTGGGACCAGGTCTTGTATGTTTCCTGTATATGTTACCTCCTGTTCTGGTACCAGGTCTTGACCTGGGTGTCGCTGAGCTGCAGTGAAGCAGCGAGCTCCATGCGGTCCTGGACACTCAGGTACTTCTGTTTCTGGAAGCTTCTCTCGAGCTTCGACAGCTGCTGGTCGCTGAACGCAGTCCGAGCTTTACGAGGTTTCTTCAGACGTTCCATCGCCGGGTCTGAGGGCCCGCCCACTGAGTGATTGACAGGTAGACATGACATCACATAAGACCTGTTAGGTGATTGGTCAGTGAGCATTTAGTCCTGGAGTTATTACTGACCTCTGGATCTCTGCAGGTCCTGAATCTGTTTTCTGAAAATGAATCTGAGCTGAAAACATTAAGTGAATATTCTTAAATGAATATGAATGTGATCATAACAAAAACAAAATATTTGAATACTTTAAATACGTCTGCTAGTTTTCTGACGTCTGTGAACTGAATGAGACTGAGTTTTAAACTGGATTTCACGGGTAAAGCGGGCTTCAAGGGGCCTTGAATGCCACGCAGTGAGGTCACAGGGGGGTCAAGTTTTTATCTAGACCTGGTTTCAGGTCTCAGAGAGACCCCCAAAGGTTCAGTTTGTAGATTAAAAGGATGAGAAGAGAAATGTTTGAACAGATTTACATCCATCACCACGTGCAGACGCTTTGATCTCATCATCATCATCATCATGTTTAAATCAGAATCCATCATCAAAACCATCAATAAATGTATTTATGTAGATACACGGTAGGTTTAAGGTCCGCACTCATGTTTGTAATTTAAGATTTGTTCGGAAACAATTTCTGATCAATAATTAATAAGCAGCTCCGACATGTTATTTTTTATTATTATTAAAACCATCAAAAGCAATAAAAATACATGAATTTCTTTTGATTTCAATAAAAACAGAAGAAAGATGAACATGTAACAAACTGCTGAAACCCAAATAATAACGAATATAAATAAAGGATCATTCTTAACTCTGCGCTGAATGTTGAACACATGAATCCACATTAATGCCTCTAACATATGATTTGATCATATATTAAACAAGCTCAGAACGAAATCAAATGAGAATAAATAAATTCATATTTTAATAAAAACATTCTTCACATTTTGTCTCGAGTGTTTTTGAGTTTTAAATCAGACAAAAATATGAAATCATCAATAACATATATTATTATTATTATATTGAAAAGTCTTCTGGTCACATTAACAGATTAAAGGAGTTGATTTATTTCACTTTGTCTCTTTTTCATCACTAACGTTTCATTAAAATGATGAAATAACTTTGATATTTCATGAACATTATTTGTGGTGTCTCACCTCTGGTTTCACTGTCAGAGCCGCTCACACTTTTATCCTGAAAGTCTTCTTCCGGTCCGGACTGCTGTCCCGGGTCCGAGTAGACCAGTCCAGGGTCCGAGTAATGCCGGCAGTCCGCTAAAATGTCCCGGATGAGGAACGAGGAGCCGACGATGCGGGGCTGCTGCTGGTGACCGGACGGCAGCGCACACTGCAGACGGAGAACAGGCTCTCTCCTCGGGGAAGGAGGCGCCGAGCAGCCGCCCGGGCTGAGCTCCGGAGGGTGTGCCCGGGAGAGGAGCGCGCCCGGCGGCCTGAGGGAGAGCAGAGAGTCGATGCGGAACCCGGAGCCTCCGGAGGCAGAAATCTCCTCCATCACTCCACGAGGACTCAGGTGAGTTTGAGGACTTGGTCTCAGGTGTTCAACAGGAACTGTTGGACTGTGACGTCATCGTCCTCGTCTCCAATACAGCTAAGTTTCAAAAAGATCAGATTCACTAAATATGAGGAAGAAATGTTAAAACTGATGATTATTGATCCAGAATGAGAATCCATCGATCAGCAGGTAAGTTCAGCACCACAGAGAGAGACAGACAGACAGACAGACAGACAGACAGACAGA
>NW_022280271.1:0-61316 GCF_004355925.1 Anarrhichthys ocellatus
TGTATGTATGTATATATATGTGTATATGTATATATATGTGTATATGTATATATATGTGCTATCAGCTTTTTAGATGTCAACATTGTGACCAGAAAAACCTTGTTGAAATTGGCAGGATCTGCCAGTGGGCAGCACAGTCCTGCTTGGCTAAATATCGGGGCTAGCAGCTAACAACGCCGGTTGCATTGAGTTACATTACACTATCTGGAATATCCAAGTTTTTGTCTCATAAATTTGTGACTTTATTATCTCGCAAATCTTTGGGTTACCATTGGCAACCATTTCGAGAAATTGGCAACCAACTCTTGGCCTTTGGTTGCCCTCAGTGGCAACCACTTATTAACATATAAAAAATAGGGGCAACAAAATGTACCCCCCAAAAAAATATTTTTTTAAATAATTGTTGCATTAGTGGTATTAAATATTTCCGTGACAGTCAGAACCAGACAACACTGCACGTGCATACGCACTGGCATCTCTTTTAAAGACAAAAGCAAATTCAGTTGTTTGACTGTGGGATGGAAAGTTCGACGGACCCGTCAACTTCACAAAGGAATGTGCAAATAGATCCAACTGACAAATAACCAGATGAACCTGAACTAAAAACAAAAAGGACATTTTGGAGGCGTAGTTCCCCAGCATCTTTTGCTGGATGGAAAATTATACTGCAAAGCATGTACAACATACACCTCAATAAGTGACACTACTATTTCTGGATATCCCCTAACTACCTTTTTTTTTTTCTTACTTTTTCCTGACAGTGACTATTTATTCAAGCTGCTCCTCATTGGTGACTCTGGTGTTGGAAAGTCTTGCCTTCTTCTCCGATTTGCAGTGAGTTTCCCCAAACAATACAAACAGTATGTTTTATATGAACTCCATTTTAAGTTTGAACTATGTAGTGATTTCATGCAGACGGTTGAAAGCTGTCTTCAGCAGAACAACATTATAGAATATATATCTTTACTGGGTTTCTCATTACTCAACAAGAAACTAAGTTATACCAAACAAACTCAAGCAGTTAACTTGCCTGTAACTCATTAATTTGCTGTGAAACATGCTCCAGTTTGTATACAATTTAAACATTCCCTGTGCCAACACCGTGGCTACTTCCCACAGGTGCTAGTAGTGACTGATGCTGTGTATGTAGTGAAGAAGGAAGGAAGTGAACAGGATGTGTGAGCTAACTGACTGTTTCTTTTCGCAGGATGACACATACACAGAAAGTTACATTAGCACTATTGGCGTGGACTTCAAAATACGAACCATAGAACTAGATGGAAAGACCATTAAACTTCAAATTGTAAGTAACCTACTGCTTCAATTTCATATCAGTGTCCTTCAGTAACCATGGCTCACTCAGAAAGTCAGTTTCTCAGGACATCTGTACAACTACCAACATTAAAGGCATTATTCTAGATTATTGTCAACAAATCCCTTTCAGGGTCAATAGTTCTTACTGAAGATATGAGTCTTAAAAAATGACCCTCAAATATATGGTTTTATTTTTGAAAAAAGCTCAGTATTTTCATGACACAGTTGATCACTAGTTTTTAGCTGAAGTTACTCAAACAAGAGGAAATCGTACATTTGTCTAGGACTATTTTCAGCGGCGGATTGATTCACGTTTATTGCTCTAGTGAGTACAGATGTATGTGGGATTTAGTCAAAATATACTTCAGTGTATTTGTTGAAAAAATAAAGAATTAAACTATTAATTAACACTATATACTTGAATTTGTATTTGACTATTGACACTCGCATTTAAAGATAAAAAAAGTGTGTTGTTTTTGTCAAGTTTTCATCAACTGTATTCATCTTTTTCCTTTGACAGTGGGATACGGCGGGTCAGGAGAGGTTTCGTACAATCACATCCAGCTACTACAGAGGTGCTCATGGTATCATCGTAGTGTACGATGTCACAGACCAGGTCAGTGTAACATTACACCATATTCTACCTATACCAACTACTCATTAATACCATAGGAGATGAGATTTTGCCCACCAATCACCCGCCACAGTGGCGAGACATAATCTTATTGGCCTGGTTTCTTATGAACTGAAATGCAGAGAGATGAACAATTTCTCATTTTGCTGGTGTCTCCCAGGAACCCTGTCAGATGACATGGTTAGATATTTTAACACTTCCCAAATGAAGAGTCTACTTGTATGTATGTGCAGAGGTAGAATGGTATTTATGAGTGTAAAAGAACAAGCAAGTTTCTTCCATTTGGGAAAGAAGTGAGTGTTCACTTTACTCAAATCAATGCTCTCTGCTCTGTGATGAGTGGATATGGGTCCTTCTTCCTCAATGGATTTCTCACTGTATGACTTTTTTTGAGTGCTCATCTAAATGGAGGTTTTACACAAGAACTATTTGAGTCAGAGGACGCAAACATGAAAATCTTCAAATTTGGCACAAACGTCCACCTAGGCTCAAGAATGAACTGATTAGAATGTGGTGGTCAAAGGTCAGTGTGACTTCACAAAACACGTTTTGAGCTGTAGCTCATTAATGCATATGCTAATTATGACAATTTCACACAGATTTCCAATTGAATAAAAGGATGAAGTGAGGACATTTTTGGACAGACATGGATGTAGAATGCAGCTTGGCTGGTTGGCACTCAACCACAAGGCAGTATTTCTAGTTTTCTTGGGTGTAGGGGGCGGGGCTTCACAGAATGCAGGTGGGGAGAAAACATAACGGTACAGACAGATGGAGATAGACCGAGTAAATGTCAGGCACACTGGTGCAACCAATGAAGATGTTTCGTTGCACTTGACAGATTTCTGGTCGGTACAGCAGGAATTCATGTTTTCAAGACCTGTAAAGCATGATGTAATCTGATGGCATTTAGGTATAAGGCAGTGAAGTGTTTAAAACCTGTCTGACTTTACTACATGGTGTCTCCTAGTGTTTGCTAAACATGGTCTATAAAGGCAGCCTTGTGTTAGCTCACGATGTTCAGTGTCCACTGGGCCCCTCTGTCAAAACTCCACTGATGCTTTACCACAATAATTCCTGACACATCGGGAAGTAGTTCTGGTTTTTATTTTACAATCAAAAGATGGTGGTGGAACTAGAGGAGTTTCCCCCCCTGAAACCATGTGGTTGAAACAAAATGACATTACCATTGCCCAGGGCTTCCAGCTTGGAAATTCTCAGCAAGAACAACCCAAATCAGTAAGCCAAAAAAACAAAGCTTGTCAACACCTGCTTCAGTTAAATTCTCCATTTCCTGACTTGAGGGCAGACATGCATGTTATAAATACAACGTGGAGAGTTTCAGAAGTTACAACCAACTCTAAGCAGTCCATGCTGCAGCCCCACTGTCCTCTTCATGTTCAGCTTGAGATATGGAAGGATAAGGCCCCGCTTGTGTAACTCTCAAAGTTCATAAGCTGCATCATTCTTGTCTCGTATCGTGTTCTGTCCTCGCAGGGTTTCAAACTGACTTCCCGTCAAAAAAAGTGCCGAAACACATTGCGAACAAAAAAAATATTAACACTGGCTCCATGGAAGCTGCTGTTGTCGTGTAGCAGACTCGGCTCAGTACTGATGTTAAACTGTCCTGTGTCTCAGGAGTCCTTCAACAACGTCAAACAGTGGCTACAGGAGATCGACCGCTATGCCAGTGAAAATGTCAACAAGCTTTTAGTTGGGAACAAGTGCGACCTGACAACAAAGAAGGTGGTGGATTACACGACGGCAAAGGTAAGGCCCCCTGGGTATTCACTCCCACACAAACAAGCTTTTGTACATAAACCTTTTCATGCTTCAGACTGTTTTTGTTCTGCTGGTAAGGGAGTCAGTCTCAATAAATTAGTATGACAGAAAGTAGATGGTTAACTTTTAACTTCCTATTAAAGTGAGAGACTCAAATAGGCTGATCCCATGCCGAGGTATGACCCAGAGCCACAGCCAAGTCCTACTTGCATCGCTTCATAATATAGCAAACGTGAATAGAAAAGATTAGTTTTTTTTAGCAGTACATCCCATAACCAAATGTGTACCACCCAGACTTTTAAATCTTTGCTTATCTACTACATCATTAGTTCAAAATCATTCAAAGTGATCTTTAACGTAAATAGAATATTGAAAGTGATACATTTATAATTTATTCAAAATATTGATTTTCTTTTTAAGAACTAATTTAATCTGTTAATTATTTATAATTGGCATGTTTCTTTTGATTTTGCAATTTTACAATCCATCTAAGATTTGATTTTATTAAAATAAAAAATTTAACGTGTAAGAAGTTTTTTGGTCAAAAATATGATTTTAAATAGCCCCCCTCAGTAATGATGAATACATATGAATATATAGATATGCATTATTTGTACAAGAAATAAACTGAAAATCACCATCTGGTAATATTTAACATAACTAGTAAATACAAACACTTTTAATGTATTTGCTTAAATATAAAAATCGAATAAAAAAAAAAAAAATGCTATATTCAAGTGTGTCGTTCTATCAAAAGCAGATCTGAACAACACTTTTCTGGCGTCTGTTATGTCAGTATTTTATGGTCTCCATATCGTGTTAACTGAAGCCAAAAGTGACCTATGCGACTGACATATTTTAGAATCTAATTTTTTCCACCATTTCATAGTATTTTGCTTTTCACTACAAAACTTAAGAACTAAAAAAAAAAAATATGTAAAGAACCTCACAACTTTAAAAAATGCCTAAAATGCAATTTCCCTGTCCTCTATTGTGTCCAGGAGTTTGCAGACTCTCTGGGCATCCCATTTTTGGAAACCAGTGCCAAGAACGCCACCAACGTGGAGCAGGCCTTCATGACCATGGCCGCTGAGATCAAGAAGAGGATGGGCCCCGGGGCGACGGCTGGAGGAGGGGAGAAGGCCAACGTGAAGCTGACCCCTGGCACCACTGTCAAGCCCTCGTCAGGAGGATGCTGCTGAGAGATGAAACCACCCCCTCCAAACTCCACCTGCCACAAAGTACACAGGACAGGGGGACGACTTGGCTCACACGTCCCCGTGAGAACAAGATGAAGTTGCCCGCATTTGTACTGTACATAGTATAGCCGCACTACCAAAAACAAATAAAGCATCCTTCTTGTCATACTGTCCAGTTTATCGATAGCTAATTCTACAGATAGACCATCATTCAACCCGTCCCACGACTACACCCCCACACCCCTTTATCTCAGATCTCTCAGAGACTACTCTTTTATCTGGCCCTCTGAATGCAGTTTTGTGAGAACAGTGTGTGTGTGAGAATGTGTCTGTTTCTCTGCATTCCTACAGGTAAATTAGTTTCATTAAGGTTTCTGTCTGTATGCACCTTTTTTCTGTTGTTTCTCTTTTCCTTTCTGTGATTTACATTGCGGTTTGTGTCAGCATGCGTCTGTCTGTCAGTCTGTCCCCATTTGAAGGTGTTTTTTTTTATTATTTTTTTATTGCTCAGTAACCTCCAACAGCAGTGTCTCACTGCATCTAAAGTGCAACAGACTTGGATGGGTGCGTGTGTTTGTATATGTGTGTGTATGTATGTGTATGTGTATATATACACACATTCATACACACACATAATTTGCCATTTCTGTAGTGTTCAATGCGTCATTGGGCTTGTCTTAACTCTTTATCTCTGCATTACATTCGTGGCTGAAGACAACTGTACGTTTGTTGCTCAACATGTAACACTTGAACTGAAAAATAAATATTGTACTACCAGACTGTATGAAATGGGATGGGCCTGTCTGCGATTCTTGGGTGAGATGTGTCGAGGGGGAAAAAAACCAGTTTGAATTATTTATTCTACATTCGTTTTGGCATATCTACTGCCATTATAGGGTCTGTTTGCAAATTGCTGTGTCATCTCCGTAAAGAATTGCATATATAAAATACAATGTTCTCTTGTTTTCGTAATAAAGGTGACTGAATTCAGTTCTAAAGGAAACCCGTGTGTGTGACTGTGTGAGTGACAGAATGACTGGAGCGTCTGTCCACGTCAGGAAAGAGGAAACTTCTGAGGCACTTATCTAAAAACATCACCGATGCCAAACACGGTGACACACATGTGATCAGACTTCCCAGAAACTGTTGAAACGTGTGGGTCACCCAGTGCTTGCAACAATTATTCATTTGGAAAGTACTTTTTGTCAAACGGGAAGTACAATTTCTGCTGAAAAGTGTATTTTCAAGAAGCAGATACTTCTTGCCAAACAACTAGTATGCTAGTTGTGTTACAAGTACTTTGAAAATAAGTTGATACTTTCTTAGCAGTAAAAAATAAAGAGTGGAAAAAAGGAAATATGGGGTCAAGGGGAGAAGACTGGACATTGGAAAGGCGGACAAGGAAAGTTGTTCAATGAAAAAGGTCAAAGAAATTATGGGGGGGGGGGGGGGGTAATAAACTTGTAATAACTAAAAGTTTTCCTTTTCATGTATATAATATTTTTAGTAAAGCATAGTGATCTTTATTTACCTCTTTTGGCAACAAGCGGAAACTGCAGCATCAGGCTGTGGAATGATTCAGTTAGACAGTACGTAACGGAGTGACTATAAAGAATGGAATTGAGTTGCGAGCCAATGCGACAGACAACCAGCTCTTTAGCATGTTGGACACACCAGCATGGCACTGTCTCGTAAAATTAAGTTCCCATCCAATGACACTGGTCTGCAGAAGACTGCTTTGGGAGGAGGGCTGTTGAAAACTGTTTAAAACTGCGACCGTAATATGAGAGGAAAAACATGTCAAGCTAATGTAAAATATGCCCCTAAAAGCAGAAACCTTCAAAATGTGTGGTGGCATTGCATTGTGATTACATTCCTCTATTTGACTTGTATTGCTGTATCTCAATTCTTCTGATTCTCTGCAGTTTATCTGCTCACATGATTTCCATCATCACAGCTTTGGCTTACAAGAGCTTTTCCAAAACACAGCACTCTTCTGTCCAAAAATGATTGTCATCAGTGAAGTTTCCATGGTCGGAGAGAGGACTGAATCCATCCTCAGTTCGAGTAGATTTAATTGTCTTTTATAAACTGCCACACGTCACAAAGACTAGGCCTTTTGTTGAGGTATCCACCAAAAATGTCCGAGACACACCACACCCAAAACAGATCTCTCTATTCTTCTAGTTAAATAATAGATTCACCAATTGATTAATCGCCCTATTAAATTGAAGATTAAAGAAATACTTGAAACAGAGTAAAACTGTGGTACTGCTGTGTGTAGCCTACTGCAGATGAACGTTGATGCTACCTAACACATCTACTTCCCGAGGAGCGAGATGCGAGACCTTAAAAAGCGCAACAGCAACGTTCTGTGGTTTGGGCATCTCTCGACACTTACACGTTGGATACTTTTAGGCATATTTTGGTTTTCACGCCTAACTGACAAATGTGAAACAGGACTCTTGTAATCTATAGCCATATAGGAAGTGCTATCTTATCTTAGTGTAATTGACTTTTTATTCATATGTTTTGTCCTCATTAAGTTTCATTCTCTTTGATGAGTTACGATTTCTTTCCTTTGATTGAGCTAAGAGTGTTTTGATCTCATATATCGATATATTCTTTACATGTAATCTCTATATTTAGTGTCAATTTAATGATGATAGCCTTCATGTGTTTTTCTATAATGTATCATTATGTAATCATATGTGCTTCTATGTTGACTGAATGGAAAAGATAAGTTAATTAATTAATTCGGGGTTTACCTTACTCTGATAATTGCCAGAGTCCGCATAGAAAACAGGTTGTAAGTGCAGAAACTGCAACTATAGTAATTGTTAGAGGAACATCCTGTTCATTAAAAGTCAGACAGAAACCTTCATAGGGGAGCCAGCAAGAAAGTGTTAACTTAAAATAACAAGTCTGTCAGAAAGGATAAGACTACGTAAACTGCTTTAACCAAATAATTGAGAATGATTAGTTGTCTACCTGTTGGCACTGATATTTGTTTTTCAGAGTTGTTGCTGTTAGCACTGATATTTAATTTTCCACCGTATTGTGCTGTTGCTCGAGTGAACGCAGAGCATAGCCTGTATAAGGAGACGCAGAGTAAAAGTGTTTACCATTTCTGCCAGTAGATGGCAGTATAAGTGTATTTAAACCATAGATTTAGTTATATTTACCTGTGTCTTTGTTAATTATCTATGTTATTGATACAGATGTATTTAATGCAGGTTATTTCATCTGATATTTGATGTTTAATGTTAATTTGCAACCTAGTTGTACACATCATGTATTTACTTGTTATTTGCATGTCATGAAAGAGTGAGCATGTGTAGTTCATGAAGCAATAAATAATGACAATTGAAAAATAAAGAGACGTTTGGTTCATTTTTATTAAACCCTACGCATAATTTACCTGTCCTTCACTCTGGACGACACATTCAGGGAGATGGACGAGTTCCAGGAAGACCCAGATCTCTTATTGGAGGAGAACAGCTGGAAGGGGGAGGACTCTGAGCACACTGACCCTGCTCAACCATGAACACCTCCAGGTCTGCAGTGTCCCAGTTTATTCACTGATTCATTTATTACAGGGCTAAGCACAGCAAAGTAACAGATATCAGGCGTTCTTGTTTCTATCTTGTTTTCTATTGTATGTTCGGTTCTCTGGCAGCTAATAGAAGCAATGTAAAAAAATGTAGGTTGACATTTTCAGGTCAATAAAACTTTCTAAACTTGATGGTAAAAATGCAAAGAAAATGAAGAAAACTGTCTCTCTGTGTTGCTTTATTGCATGATGAGGCATGGAATCAGAGTGAGAAATAAATAAATTAACAATGTACCTGTGTGCACAATTACAACAGTTCCTCTAGCACCATCATCATTTGATGTGATTCTTGTTTGCTTGTTACTTCTCTTTTCATGTGCCATCGATTAAACGATAAAACAAACTATCAAAACGTACACGGACCCAATAGAGCTCCAGTGCATTGATGGAGATACGCAGACAGCAAGTAGGAATGGAGGTTAAAAAATGTGTATTTCAGCCATTTAATATTGCACTTATGCTAAGTGCACAATCAAGGCAGTTGTTTTTTTTATAGCACATATTGTTTTGCTACAAAATCAGGTGCATTAATATGTCAATTTATTGTGACCAACATCACCGGGTGGGAACAAATCGAGAAAATAGACCACACTGTTCAGTGTGCATGCAACTAATTATTGATCTATTAATACAACCAATAGAAGAAAAGATGACCAACAATAATTTAAAGTGCAACAAGCATTATTAACTTACATAACTTGAATCACTTGCAACTTCTTATGCATAATAATAAATAAAACATCGTTACGGCAGACAGTTATATTTTTAATTTGAACTGATAAGCCATAGTTCAGGATTAATTATTAATATTTGTTTCTTATATACAGTCTATGATCTCACCCCTCTTGACTACTGTAACTCTCTCTTCGCCAGTGTGAGTGAAGTTGACTGCAAGCTTACACGCATGAAATTTAGTTTTATGCATGCATTTGCTTATTCATTGCAAAACATCCTGCTAGAAGCTGCATGATATAAATATACAAAATGTAGTTTGTCATTTATTTATAGAACTACTGGTTGTTGCTTTAAAAATAATGCTTTTTAAAATACAGGTGGAATATGATGACGTTATTAACGTGGTATAATAAAGTATTAATACACCAGCAAGCAATCAGCATTCGCGGGAAATATCAGATTAGGTGTGACACATATTTCCGCTCAGAGGGGTGGCTGTGTTGTTAAATGTTTTTCTTTGTACATTAAATCCTTTGGAGTCAGTAATTATTTATTTCATACTTCAATTCCTAATATTTTAAGGAGTTTTGTTTAATATAATGTTCGTATCAACTTCTAAAATATTGCATTATCTACACTCTAATCATACACCACCCTATTTTACATGCAGAAGTTTCGTCCTAACTGGCGCGAAATTGAATAGCCCCGCCCATTATAAGACTCCTAGTTGCATCAAGTGCGCCAAACTCCTGTATAAAATAGCGGAAGTAAAGCCTGGAAAATAAGATATTGACGCGACCTTCTCAAACCAGCTCCCTCATGACTAGTTTTATTTTGAAAGGTATGGACCGGACGTGTGCTCTTCGTTTGTAGCCACTTATCGTGCTTCAGAACGACACGCTGTGCAGAGTAGCCGTCGAAAGTCAAAGTAACGTTAGTTTTATTATAAACGTTTGCATAGTTTTAGATACAGCATTCTTTTTTGAGTTTACTTTGATACCCGCGGACCTGCACACCCCGAAAGGACATTGAACACTGTTAGCTAGCTAACTTTAACTTAGCGTTACTTCACTGTCTGATTTTCCTGCTTTGTATAACGTCAACCCGCGTTGCTATTTTGTTAGGCAACATTTTTTTTCTTTAACCGAAACGTTGACACATTAGCCCAGTCGTCTGCTTCGCTGTTTGCAACGATGAGCCGGTAGGTTGAATCGTTTTGCATCCGATTTTCATTGACGGATCACAACAACTCTAAAGATGTAACGTCAACTTTTAATTGTAACGTGGCTGTAATCCTTTTGTCGATGCTGAGAGTTGTCATATTTGATTATATCGTATTTACAGATATTACAGCCACCCAGTAGCGGGCTGTGCATTTTATACCTGGGCCTTCACTGCTGTCTTACCACCTAGCTAATAACCTAATGATGGCGCCACAGCTACGGATATTTGTTTCTAGGGGTGTAACATCACGTATTCGTATTAAACCGTTCGGTACGAGGCTTACAAACCGAACAATAATACTAGTGCATTTGGAAAATGCAGAAGCTTAAATTGTGGTAAATATAATGTTTTCGGTGGAGACACCGGTCTGTCTGTCTTAGTTTTCGGGTCAGCGTCTGACCCCGGAAGCAAAACAAAACACAGATGAGGCACGTATATTCTGCGAGGCTATGCTAAACTAGCTTAGTAAGGAAAACACGCACAAACTCACGCTATATTCTCCCCGCAGCGTTTAGGCAGCTGTTCCCTACTGATTCAAACAGGGCTAAGCAATCGCCACACAATTCCCATTTCTCCAGACCATAATTCTAGTTTGTAAAAGAAAACAGCCCAAACAGATTCAATTATCCGGACCCTAAACCCACGCAGGACGGTATGCTTCATAAGAGGTCCTTTTCGATTGCCATGGATGCCAGTGATGACAGTCGAGCCTCCCCAGTTGCGTTTCTGGAATAGGTTTTGATGCGTTTTAATGCTGAAAATGTCCGCTTGACAGAGGCAGTCAATATCGGGATCCTCGCCACCAAACATGCCAGTGCGTAAAGTTGACACATGCTCTCCACCAGATCTTTCTGCTGAAGGAAAGCCAGTAGATCAGCAGGGCTTTTTCCTTCAAAGTCAGCCATGGGGTACATTAGTCAGTTCTGTTTTAAGCCGTGTCAGATCATCAAACAGAGATCAGTGACTGCGTTAGGTTGGAGAAGGCCTCATACACCAAGACGTTCAGTCGCAAATAACAGGCATTCCCAGCAATACAATTTGCACCTCTTCTCCGACCCTGTCAGCCAGGAATACCGTTCATAGTTTGCGGACTGAAAGTGGCACACAAATCCTTTTCCTGGCTGGGTCAGGGCTGCTAGCTGTGGGGTTGGCCGTCCATTTCTTACTATGTCCAGTTTGTCTGGAAATGTCCTTCTTGAGAAAGGCGTTCCCAGTAACTCCGCCACTAAATCAGTTTTTCCTCCTCCTGTCATTTGATGTTTAAAAAAAACAAAGCTTGGTTAAAAAAAACTAAAAATGCCATCATTTCTTCCATATCTTTCCACTTGAACTCTGACTGCTACAACTTAATTAAGTTCTGCTAGTAAGCATAAGTTTCACTTTAGTCACGTGCTCGCCCACTGACCAATGACGGCACACTCGCGGCAGAGCTGCACCTGGACACTGAGCTGCATGTAATGCTGACGTAGCTATAGGCCGGCTAGCAGGCTCTGACACGTCAAAGAATACGCCCAACTAAATGTCAAACTAAAGATCTGATTGGTTGAACACCATGGCAATCAACAATATCGTCCCCATTCACTTAAACTGCACATGGATGCACTTGTGCATCTGCAGGCCTCAGGCCTCTCTTCTTACCTAGAGACACAGAGGTGAAATCTGATTGGATAAAAGCTCTACTTAAAACAAGCTGCACTGGAAGCAGAGCAACTGAGGAAGATGGTAGCTGTGCAATGAGAAAATAAGATAATGGGAAAACTATTTTTATAAATTATAATGCATGTAGTGTATTTAAGAAAAATTATAAAATAGATATAACTTTGTGATTCTGTTGAGGCCAGCAGAGAAGGCTTTGCAGGCCCTGACGGCCCGCCACTGCAGCCACCATGTGTAGAATGTAACTCCCCCGGGTTACAGACAGTGTGGTCTCAGTTGTGTTCTGCAAAGTGTCTTTGGAGTTGAACCAGCAAAAATAATTCAGCCACTGGTTTTGATTTGTGTGTTTCGTCCTGTTGACAGCGTGAAGGAAGAATCTCGAAGTGGGTCCCCTCACTGCCCAAAACCCGACGAGTCTGAGGAGCCGCTGGGCACAACCATGGAGACTGGAGCTTCCAATGGTCGGTCACAAAGTACCCTGGCAAAATCAGGAGTTTTTCACCATAACACGTTCCACGTTCGTTCGTTCGTTTTTTTTTTTTTTTTTTGTTTTTTTTTTGTTTTTTTTTTTATGGCATTAAGGCAATCAATTTTTTTTTGTATCACAACCAGAACTTTTGTACCAGAACTTTTAGGTTTTTAATATGTAAATTACATTATCTTACCAAATATGTGCTAATTTTCATACATTTCCAGAATCTTGATAAAACCAGGTTCAAAATTGTTTCATTTTGTTGACGTACTGTATTGGATTCAAAAGTTTTTACAGAGGGACTTTTGGATATCTCTTTGTCACTAATAAAACAGCAATACAAATACTATTTTGCCATGTTTTAGGAATATCATGTATTGATCAGGCAATGAATGATATATGAAAAAAACCTCTCAGTAAATACCTTGAGAATACAGATAGGAATGAAACTGGAAAGTTTGGTGTATGTAGTGTCAGTAGTGGTACTGTAGTGGAGATTTCTGGCTCAGTCTGAGAAAAAAAATTTATTTAGAGAAAACAGCCTTCAAAGATATGTTTTGTAAAATGACAACACTACAGGTGAATAGGATGGGGGGCAACTAAAAGATATCGCCATGAAACTTCCCCAATTTATTACTGACATTAAGACAATTCTTTTTTTTATTTTTTATTTTTTTTGTGAATGACAACTTTTTCTGAAATGTTATGTCAGCTTGACTATCACTGGTTTTTGTTTTTTTTTCTTTGAAGACATCGGTGTGAAATGTGAGAATGCGACATCTGAGGTGGTCATCACCAAGGAAATGGAGGATGAAGAGAATAAGCTGATGGAGGAAGGGGAGAGGAAAGAAAAAGAGATAATGGAAAAGGTGTGTTGCTTATTAATTCCTCAGGATGTGTGCTCTCCCCCATTTTTTCCATGTTTGTTAAGCTGCATCATGTCTAAGGCTGGGTATTAAATCGTCTATACCACCGAGTATCAAAAGCTGTCCCTTATCAGACTGAATGTTAAAAGAAATTATTGTACAGCTGCTTGTGTCTAACCTTGATGTGTTTCGATAAAGCTTTTTATCTCCAATACTTACTTACCTATTGGACGATATTGAGGACCGATCCGATACCCGGGAGTTGAAAAATAAAAGAAAATGCACACATACACAGAGTAACTTAACTCGGCGTCAATCGTCAAAAATTCTAAATGTTATCCTTTTATAAAGTCATATATAGTGGTTATTTGCATAAAAACGCACAATTGAAATGATTGGGAAATAAATAATTATATTTCTATTTAAATGTTTGCTTTGATTAAAAAAAGAAATCTTGTCATCTGTAGTTTTAATCATGTATTATAAGCTGCTAATGCTAGGAAGATCTCATAATTCCCTTTCTTATATCTATTTTATATTGCTAGAGAAACATCTCGCCAAATATTTTTCTTTTTACAAGTTAACATTTGAACATCATGATAGTTATTTACCTTTGCCCAATACTTTAAATGAATAGAGCTTGAACGCATCATAATGCAACTCAATGCAACCTCTGTTAATGTTAGCTGTTAGCTCTGATATTTAGCCAAGCAGGACTGCTGCCCACTAGCTTCTTTGATTAAAGTACGAAGTATCTGCTGTTCCCAATGTAGCAGTATCAGAGATATAATATGGTGCAAAAGAGTGTTCAACCACAGGTGTGTAGTACTAGGCCTACTTGGCACACGTGCCCATTTTGTAGGAGAACCTAATCCTCAAAGTGAGGTATTGAAAGAAAGTCATTCTGGTATTGGTGCAAATATTTCATACGGCATTGGCACAAGTATCAAACTTGACATTATATGGATGATTTTCTTTTTTGCTCACCTCTAGGCCCGGCAAACACAGCAGAAGGAGTCTCATGACATGCGGTTCAAGAGGCTGCAGCATTTACTGCAGAAGAGCAACATATACTCCAAGTTCTTGCTGACTAAGATGGAGCAACAACAGAGCGAGGTACAGTTTGTGTGAACGCCACACGGTAAAAACCTATGCTGTGTTTGTATCGACACCTGCTGGCTACAAGTTTAATCGCACTCCTTTTTTTTTTTCTGCTTGCAGGAGAACCTCAGGAAGGAGAGATCTGAAAAGAAGGCCAAGAAGGTGAGGAAAGCTTTACTTTATAAAAAAAAAAAAAAAAAAAGCTTACCATTAAAGTACTGTTCCGACTGTATTCATAGAAGTTTGTTTTCTTTTTTTTTTTTTTTTTTTTTTTTTTAATGCAGAACACAAACCGTGCAGAGCCAGAGAAAGGTGAGTAGATCTTCTGATATTTGCTCTGATGCGAATTGTAGCATGAACTGTTTTAAGGGACTTTCAAATCATGATATGTATGTATATGAATGTGACATTTTTGACTCTACTCCCCAATGGACTAGATAAAAAGAAGAGGAGGAGGGTTGACGACTACAAAATAGCAGACGTCATGTCAAAAGAAGTAAGGCCTCATTTGACTTTTTAGCCCGTTTTTGCACATTTTCCATTTACTGATCTGCTCTCATTGGTTTGGCTTGATTTTTGTCTTCCAGGAAATCTTGTCGCAAGCCAAGAAAGCAAAAGTGGAGGAAGCGGTAATGGCTCATTTTATTTTTTCGATCTGGGGAGATGATGTCAAGTAGGGGTGGGCGATTTGGCGAATATATCGTGTCACAATTATTTATTTTTTTCAGACAGGATCACGATCTTATCTCTATTCTTTTCCATACATCCAAACTACTACTACTATTTCCCTGTATAAAATATGTAGCCTAACAAGGTCACAAAACACCACACCAAATTCCGTTCCGCACTTTAAAATGTGTTAAAGTTTCTTTAAATGGATATCAGTCACTTTTCGAACCACATGAACCTCTCTGCGTTGGCATAAATGAAATTCACCACACTCATTTGAAAGGGAACACGTCGCTTGTAAAGCTGTTTACTTTGTTATTTCCTTCTTCCTAAAAAAAAAAAAACCAGGAGTAAAAATCACCAGGAGCAACTGCTTTTAGTTGAGTTTTCATCAGAACAACTGTATGACAGGTGTGTTAGCTGCATGTCGATTTAATCAGAGCTCACGAGGCAAGATGGCCTCGCAAGTTACCACGTGGCCAGTTGCTGCCAAAAAAATGTAGCGTTTAAAAGGCCGTTTTTTTTTGTTTTTTGTTTTTTTTTAAACAATAGAGTCTGGCGCAGGGCTCACTCCACATTAAACACACCGGAGCTACATTACATCACTTCCAGTGCGTTTGAGGATATGTTTTTATATAGCAGCAGCTCTGATCATTTAGCAGTGGCGTGGCGCAGCTCTATACAGGGAGGACACTGTAGCCATAGAACTGCAAACTGATAGTGTGAACTTTAGAATAGTACGTTCTAGATGTAAAGGCAGATTTTGGAGGAATTGTAATCGTTCACGATCTAATGTCGTCATATCGCATACCCCTAATTTCAAGATATGTAATAATCCATAAGAGGGAATGGGGGTGTAAATTGTATATAGAGAAGTAGGGTCATTGAATGTGACGCATCCAACCATGCTTGTCTATATCAAACATTTCTGATCAGGACAAGGCGCCGGTCCAGAGGAAACTAGAAGCCGAGGACATCGAGAAGATGTGCGATTCCAACCAGGACATCAAGAACCGCCTGTCGGAGGCGGTGCGAGACAACGCCAAGCATCTCCTGCATCCCGACAGGAAGGTGAACGGCGAGCCGGTCCCCGCCCAGCAGCCGCAGCTCTTCACCGGAGGTGTCATGAGGTCGTACCAGATAGAGGGCACAGAGTGGCTGAGGGTGAGTGGTTGACCAATTGTCATAGTTTATTCATTTGTTTGTTTATTGAGTCGAAGATGATGTTTGTATTCCAGTTACTTAATCTGACATGACAGAACCTTTTTTTTTGTAACAGATTGTAATAAAGTTGATTTTGTTCCGGGATATTTTAAAGTTACCGGTGCATAGCCGAAACGACTGCTGTCACTCTTCAACAGGAGCTAAATATGTCGTTTGCCGCAGAGGGCGCTTCGGTCGGAGCTAGTTGTCTTAAGTGTATCGAGAGGGACTCCTAATCATAGTTATAACTTTATAACACAACAATTAATAACCCACAACTAACGTTCTTTAACAGGGCAAAACACGACACAACAGTTTGTGACAAATGAACAATTTGTAACACTAATAATTGTACATTTGTAAAACTACACCATCGAACGGCATGCTGGGTACAGCTCGCTAGCTAGCCCGGAAGCACAACTGTCTGCTAACAGCTAGGGGAGTCTCCGTCGCTACAGTAACGTTACATTAAAGAACAGAATAGAGCGATGCAGGATGAACAAAGACAAACCAGAGATGCGCCAATAGAGTCTGTGCCCAAGAGAGGAGCTGGGTCTGCTGTTTGGAAGTGTTTTGGTTTTTAAAAAATCCAACATCCAAAAGACTATATATTGCAAAATCTGTCGAACCACTGTTGCCGCTGGTGGTAACACGAGCAACTTACTCCATCACCTCAGCAGACAACACGAGTTGGAATACCAAGAGTGTATGCGATTACGGCAGTCAACCAGTAACGTTAGCGCGAGTGAAACGGTGAAGCCAAAGGGTCAGACATCGCTTGAAGAGGCATTTGCTCGAGGCACTGCATATGACAAGAAAAGCAAGCGTAAAGAGAGCTCAGCGTCCCAACCGAAGCGTCTCCTCCTCAGGCCATGAGCAGAGCTTTGATCGCTGCTCCGCCGGTCCCGCTGGGCACCAACAGCACGCTGCTTGAGACCCAAACTGTATTGCTGGGCCCTCTGCAGGGAAGGGAGGCCCGGAAGAACCAGGACCACATGTAGCAGACTGTCAGATTCCTGCTGCCATAAAATGAGAGGTTTTCTAAAGGGAATCTGGTGCTCGGAAAAATACTACCACTTTCATCCACAGGGACCGCCAAAATCAACACACTGTGAAAGCTCCTTGTAGTAACTTTAATATAAGAGAGACAGGAATCCTACAGAACCTTTTGGTGCTCTGAGCATCAAGTAATGTGACGTAGCAAGAGCGTGAGTTACTTATTGAATTAAAGCTACAGATACTTGATTGTGTAATGGCGTTTTGCTATATCTTTCTCCACCTGAGTGTAAAAAGAGAGGAAATATTTATTTTTGCCTTTTTATAGTTTTTGGAGTGAGTGATAATTACTGTGCGCTGCTGACGATTTTGCCCTTTTTTTGCTCTCAGATGCTGTGGGAGAACGGCATCAATGGCATCCTGGCTGACGAGATGGGACTGGGGAAGACCATCCAGTGCATCGCTCACATCGCTATGATGATAGAGAAGAAAGTGATGGGCCCCTTCCTGGTGGTGGCTCCTCTCTCCACTCTGTCCAACTGGATCAGCGAATTCAAGCGCTTCACGCCAGAGGTAGGACGTGACTCTCATCTTCGTCTCGTGGAAGTGTAAATTACTTTCTTCGTCCGACTGGTTCTTTAAACTAGGGCTGCACGATTATGGCCAAAATCATAATCGCGATTATTTTGATCAATATTGAGATCACGATTATTTAACATGATTATTCATTAATTTTAGGGACAACATCTTTTTATTGCACTTTCACGTTTAAATGAACAAGAACACTGCTTCCACTTCCATTGTTGTGCTACATTCTGGCTAATGTACAAATCTTTGCATCAGACTGGTCCTGATCACAGTGCATCTCGTAGCAGGAAAATATAAATAAAATAGTATCAACACTTTTTACCCAAAATTAAATCAACAGAGCACTGCTTTCACTTCCATGTTATGCTACATTCCAGCTAATGTACACGTCTCTGCATCAAAATAAAACGTATACGGTTCTTATTCACCTGAAGCAAAATATAAATAACATTTTTACCCAAAATAAAGGGCTAACTAAAAATAAATGTGTGTTGCTCACAGTATTTATTGGACACACATCTTTGGCCAAATGAAATGCGATTGCATCCGTTATTTCAGCATGTCTTTGGGAGGTGGATGATATGCTGTCGCGCTATGCAGGGTCGCTGTTATGGCTTTCTGGGTTGACGTTGGACATGGATGGAGATTCAGTGAGGTAACGTTAGCTTTGACCTTAATGCATTCGTTGTACTGTGGTTTGTGGTGATTTTTCAGGTGGCTGAACAAGTTAGTTGTATTGCTATGCGGCGCAGACACAACTCTAATGTACTCTGTGCATATGATTTGTTCTTGGTTAACATCACTTGGCCTAAATCCAAAAAACTTCCAGACAACGGATGATGATCCTTTTCGAGGGGCTAGCTCCTCGCCTTCTGCTCCTGACATTTGATTTAGCTTTCACACGACACCCGTGACCGTCTGTTCTGTTGTCTGTCTCTCTACTCTTCTACTAATAGCGGAGTCTGCAGGGTGCGCGCATGACACCTCCCATCTCGTTCTCCCCCTGGTGGTCGGCTGACTGTTGGTTGAGGAAGCGCTTGATTTGATATGTAGCAGAGCACGCATTTCAAACGTCAATATCGCTGACGATCATGCTCATTTAATCGTGGCAGCCAAAATCGTGATTGCGATTAAAATTCGATTAATTGTGCAGCCCTACTTTAAACACATACAAGTTGTAGATTTGCAGGTGTATTGTTGAGTAAAATAGACCCGCACCTCGTCTGTTGTAATTCAGCGGTCTGAACAGTGTCGTGTGTTTGTCTCAGGTGTCAGTGCTGCTCTACCACGGCACCCAGGTTGAGAGGGCCAAGCTGCTGAAGCAGATCCGCAGACCTCAGGGGGCCCTCAGCATGTGCCCTGTGATGCTCACCTCCTTCGAGATCGCCATGATAGACAGAAAGTTCCTACAGGTAGGATCCCTGCTCATCCTTTACCAAACAGTTATCCCGGCTCAGTGAAACATGCAGCTTTTAGAGAAATTCTAGCAGGCACCCTTCACCGTTTTCGGACATTTTAGAGACAAAACGATCAATCCAGAAAATAGATTCCATAGATATTATAAATAATTGAGTCGCCGCCTTTATTTCACTGTTGTCATGAGTGTTGTGTAAGAAGTTGGGCCATGTCTGTGCTCCGCTCCAGCGCTTCCAGTGGAAGTACCTGATAGTGGACGAGGGCCACAGGATTAAAAATCTCAACTGCCGGCTGGTGCGTGAACTGAAGATGCTGCCAACCGACAACAAGCTGCTACTGACCGGCACGCCGCTGCAGAACAACCTGGCCGAGCTCTGGTCCCTCCTCAACTTCCTCCTGCCAGAGGTCTTTGACGACCTCAAGAGGTACGGAGCCACGTCGTTTTCTTTTGCCGATTAGAGTGCTGGTACCAGTGAAACTCAAAATTATTTTCCCAGTTCTGTGTCAATTGTTTATTTATCTCTTGTTTTATGCTAATGTAAACAAATTCAGTATCCGAGTGTTTACTCTTCTTTAACACCGTTTCAAATGTTTGATGACTCATTCTGATCTTGGGGGCGTTTACTAAAAATCATCGTTCAATTAAATGAGACTTTTGGGCGACTAGCTAGCCACACACCGTAAACCATTAAACCACACTTCACCGTTTGTGTATCTTAGTAGCTGACGGAGCGATATGGAGGGACAGGAAGAGATGATTGTTTGGATATATGTGGGCAAAAACTTTTTATTCATTTCCAAAATGATGTCACTGAGGTTTAACGGTCTGTGTCCACATAGCGTAGCACTCGTAGACTGTATAGAAGAAGTGGACGTAGTCATCGTGACTTCACCCACTGATTTGTGGACTGCCATTTTGAAGAATCGAGTTTGGCGATTTTACCGTTACCATCTTGGGTTAACCCTTCCCACTGCATTCAAGTGAATATGGTGTATAGAAAGTTTTATATCATAATTCTCGTGGTGCCCACGTTGCCTGAAGGCAATGTGGTTGTGGAAGGTCCTCAACCCTCTTTGTTTTGCTGTCACTCACGATTTACACGCTCCTCTCAGTTGATGCCACGCCCCCCCATGCCAGATCAGGGCCAAAAGTCTGAAAGTGGAAAAAAATTTGAAACTGAAAAAAATAAGACCTCAAATAGCAAAATATATAAGTGAAAAATGAAAATATTTTATTCAAAACAATTCCAGAACTGAATCAAAATTATATTCAACCCCAAAAACCTTTTCATTCACTTATTTTTATTTTGAATACATTGCTTTTTTTCTTCTTCAAATAATCAAAACTATTGGCCTGGATTTGGCTCCAGAGCAGCGCACTCAATCACAGTAAGCCCACCCTAAAGCAAACTCCATTTTATGGTCTGTTTTACTGTAAATCGACCATAATTTACTAAAAGAAGATCATGCTGTATTAAAGAAGACATGAAAGTAGTGATTGAGACCATAAACTCATGTTTACAATGTTTACTGAGAAGTAGGGTCATTTTCTTATAGATACCGTACAATCAGACTTGTTTTTGCAACTGGAAGAGTCGACCCATGCTCGGCTTTAGTCGGCACTTCATCCCAGCACTAAAAGTTTCTATGACAGACATATCTTAATAACAGGGGTCTCAAACTCATTTTCACTCCGGGCCACATCAGCATCATGGTCGCCGACAAAGGGCCGGTTGTAAATGTAACTACTCGTAACATATTGTTAAATAACTCTCTGCATTTGATTGTTTATTCAAGTGTAAAAATATTGTACATGCAGTTATATAAATGTAAAAATATATTTAAGCACATTTCTGTTATTATAACTTAAATCCTTTTAATTTAGGGTTAAGAAACCCACATTACTCTATCAAACTATTAAAGAAAACATCAAAGACAAATATCAAACAAGTTATTACAATAACTTTGTTCAAAGCTTAAAATCCTTTCAAGGGTGCGTTTGCACAATCCCACGTGAAGTATTTCATGTGTTGTAAAGCCATGTTTAAAGTAGTCTTCAATGTACTCGCAATACATTTCCATGTCACATGTAGGGTAACCAGCCAAAGAGCTGCTTCTATGACTGTGTTTACGTATCTCATCATTTTGACTTTCTAGCTCAGAATTTTGACTTTCTTTCATAACTTCGACTTTCTATCTCATAATTTCAACTATGGGGATATTTTTATTATCAAGTCTAACTTTCGATTTATTTTTTTTATTTTTTTGCTGGTGGATTCGCGGGCCACATAAAATGATGTGGCGGGCCGAATCCGGCCCGCGGGCCGGGAGTTTGAGACCCCTGCTTTATAACCTATCACCACTCTAATCACCGTCATATGGTAGACTAGCATCGCTCCTTTTGCTTTGTATTATCTATTTGGGCTATTCAGTTTTACTTTACCAAGCGGAGGATGTCGGCTTCATACTTTGTAGATTTATAAAGAGATATCAACTTGAAGCTTTCGGGGCGGCCACACAAAAACAGGCGGATCGCTCAGAAAAGATTTTGCATGCAGTGCTTTTTTTCCCTACGATCACTCCTCACTGGTAACAATTGAAAAATTACGCTGGCGCTCTGAAAAAGACGCTTCGTAGACACAGGCTCTAATTGATTCAAGGGAAACTTTTTTTTTTTTTTCCAATCAGCTCTGTCACTGAAAATTAACGAAATTTCTCTCCTTCATCTTCTCCTGATCTAACATGTAAGGGTGTGTGTGTGGAGCCGAAAGTCCTCTGTAACTCTATCGTGCTAAACTATTAAGCCTGCCCACTTTTTAGCGATCTAATCAAATGCAAAGGATTTCTATTGTAACTGAACACTGCTCAAATCGTTTCGGTTGGATGTGACATCTATGATTAATTTGTCGCTGGCTGTTCAGCTTTAAGTCATCGCTTAGGTTTAACCCCTTGTCGACCTGTCTGCCGTGCAGCTTCGAGTCGTGGTTCGACATCAGCACCATCGGTGAAGCGGAGACCTTGGTGGCTACTGAGCGTGAACAGAACATCCTGAGCATGCTGCATCAGGTCAGTACTCTTGAACCATCAGTGCAGTCATGGGAGACTATTGCAATTGCCTTGACATGCCATCATGTGTTGATTGAGTGTGTTTAATATAATAGCATTGGTGTTGAACCGCTTTGTGGGTATGGATCATTTTTCTGTCCTGAAGACAAACGTGCTTTATTCTGGATATAAGTAACATATCACATTATAAACTGTATCATAAACATGTATATAGACTTTTTTTGATCAAATGGTGACTATGTCTTACTTAAATTGATCCCCTTTTAAATGTGTTCACACAAAGCAAACTTTGTTTTCGCATGGGACAATGTCATAACAAAGTCAACTCATCGCCAGGTGACGTAAATACAAGAAATTTGAATAGCGCCATGTCACAAAAGACCATCAGCGTTGAGATCTCCTCCTGTCTTCGGCGACGCCCTTACTTTGCCGAATGGAGGAATAAAACTTTTTTCAAATCTGCGTCATTGTGTCGTTATTTCAGGATCCCTTTGATCTGTTTATTACACTTTTGCAATCAAGAACGCCTGGAGGGAATTTCTTTAAGTTTCACACAAAAGTCCACCTGGACTCGAATGTTAAACTGATTTCGAAAGTTTGGTCAAAGGTCACCATGTGCAAAACATTTGCCTTGCCTTTTAGTGTGAACTGTTTGGCTTTTCTGTGGTTACAGAAAGGGGAAAAAAAATAGTTTATTTTTTAAAAAACAGTTTTCTCATTGTTTCAGATCCTAACTCCATTCCTGCTGAGGAGGCTGAAGTCAGACGTGACACTGGAGATTCCTCCGAAGAAGGAGATCATTGTGTACGCTCCTCTGACAGCCAAACAGGAGGCCTTTTACACCGCCGCGGTCAACAAAACCCTCGCCAAGATGCTGGGCCAGGAAAAGGTTTGTGAGGACTGTGAATTGGTCTCTGTATGTTTATTCTCCATGATTTCTGTGTTAAATACTCTTTTCAACCTTTTTCCAGGTCAGCATATCGGCTGATATTGCAGATATATGCTGATAAGTTAAAGTTCCACTCTGCAACTTTCGTTAGGAGAATCTTCCTTTCTAAAGATAAAGTTTATTTTATGTCTAATGTAAAACAGTGTGTTGTGTCATAGTTGAAGGCTGCAATACAAAGAGCTTAAACAGTTAGTGACGGGCGTCTGAGCTCAGCCTTCATCAGTGCAGTCCAGTAAAAAGCAGAGTGACTGAAAATGCCCGCTCTCTTGGTTTTATTCAGTCAGAGGCTCCCGCGGTGTTGACGTCAAGTGGGCGGCCGAAGCGCGGTTGTCGAAAGGTGGTGGACTACATAGAGCGAGACGGGGACACGCCGTACGACCTGGAGAAATATCTGGAGATGGTCCAAAAGGAGCACGATCAGCAGAGGTCAGTGAGCATCCCAGCTGCACACGAAAAATACTGAATAGATTACTCAACTTGGGTTTCATTTCGCTATCTTCTTTAATATCACTTGCTTATTGATTTATTTTCATTGATCTCCATAGTCTGTTTTTGTTCTCAGCCATATAGGCTGTATGTTTGAAAGGCGGTGGTACTGGTCCTATAACAACCCTTGCCATGTTTTGAAGGCACGTCCTCTACAAAGATGATCTCCCTGATTGCAAGAGAAGCACAACCTGTGGCTGCGTATCAGTCTTAGGAGCCGCTCACATGTTGTGCGTTTTTTTTTTTTTTTACATCCTCAATGTAGTCGCGTGGAAAGCGCACTTGAGAGTGACACCGTCGTGGTGCGCAAGCATGCTCCGATAACGGATAAAAATCAACTTTTAGAACGCCGCAGTGAGCCGGCAGTTATCCCTTCTTTCTTCAGCGAATATCAGTCTACGGTAAATTAATTGAGAAGTAAATCATTTTAATTAAGGACTACCCGGAGCCTTACTAGCCGTCCCACGGAATATTATACTTGCGTCATCTTGCCGGTGAAGTACTTCACAATATCCAGTTGAAAGGTCAGACAAATAGTCACAGACGAATGAGGCAGTAAAGCTACTGTGAGGGATTTACGGTGCTGGAAATCCATTTATTTTTGTTTAGTTTAGTCGGTGACAGTTGATGCCAAATTATTGCTTCATCGTCATCGCAGCACGCAGGTTTTTGCCCCCCCACGCACCGTGGATAAAACGATGAAAGTGGCGGATGAAGCATGTGAAGGGGCCCTAATGCTGCATTCACATGGAATCAACAAATCGTTGCAGTGAACAGCCGGGCGGCAAAACTAAACGTTGCTATAGTGTTGGATAAATAAAAGTGATTTTGCATCTACTCTTTTATGTAATTATTCTAGTAATGCATGTAGCAAAAAAATGCAGCTTTCTCTTATATTCTACTTGTGTGAGGTAACTAAGCAGCGCTGGTTAGTAAATTCCGTCGCAGAGGACGGCAAAAAGTTAAAAATATCGCCGGGTATTCTCTGCTGGCCTCGCCTAATCTTACCTTCGTGCTCTTGCCTAACATGATATCCGTTTTGCCGTCTGCCTGATTTCCATATGAATGCAGCGTAACGTGACTCCTCTCGTCTCCTCCAGCTCGTTTCCGGTGCCGGATGTCCAGAGACCGCTGGATGCCCAGATCAACCTGAAGCTGCAGAATATTCTCATGCTGCTAAGGAAAACATGTAACCACCCCTACCTAGTGGAGTATCCCCTCGACCCCGCCACACAGGAGTTCAAGGTAACATACAGTAAAGGTGGAGCTACAGGTTCTGGTTTAACTTTGGAGCGTTAGTTTTGATCTTCCCCCTCTGCGACGAGATCCCCTCTTAACACTCTTGTGCGTACGTCCTGCAGATTGACGAGCAGCTGGTGCAGAGCTCCGGAAAGTTTCTCATACTGGACAGACTGCTGCCTGCACTGAAGGAACGGGGACACAAGGTGAACCATGACCCAAGTACATGTCAGCCGAAGTGGAGAATTAATGAAGTCTTTCAAGCTAACTATTGATGAGTAGTCCTGCTCAGTTGTGGCCCAAGTACTTACATTCAACCCTTGGTAGGTCTGGGAGGTTTAGGTTATATTTAGATAAATCAGTTATACCCTCTTTTTTCCACCAAAATTAGCGCCATTATGAAGGTTATTTTAAACACAAGAAAAATGCAAAAAGAATAGGCAGTTTGACGTGTCGTTGCACCGGCCTTTCTGTTTTGTTTTTTCCTGCTGTGTTATAGTGGTGCAACGGATCATACAACTCACGGTTCGGATCGAGTTACTGATTGGATCACAGATCGGATCAGCACAAAAGAAAGAAGGAAGGAAATATAAATTTTAGAGGTCCTTTGAGTATGGTGGCTTTGAGGAGATTATAACGGCAACAGTTCCCCGTCGGAAAGGGGAACTGTTTTCCCCGCTTTACAATGCCAAGCGGGGAAAATATTTTAAATATAGTGTATACTGATACTGACTTTATTCGGTGGCTAAGTGGCGGGGAACTGAAGCCGTTAAATCTCTCTCCTCAAAGCCACAAGACTCCATTCATAAAAACAGTATTTAACCCTGCACAACACGGTAGTACACATACTAACCCACTTCAAAAGATCCTAACTAACTCTTTCAACTATTTTCAAACTTAGCACAGCTAATGTTGACTCGGCTAGCGCTGGCTTTCACATCACTGCTAATGTGCTGAGTGTGTGTTTCCATTTGGAAAAACCCGGAAAATAATGCAGATTGAGTTGATCTTTTAAGTCCAACAAGAAATGTACTTGCTTAAATATACTTGAATGTTATTGTCACACCTGTCAATCAACATAAAAAAGATCAAACAATGATTTAAAAAATATCTAGATGTCGGGGAAACAACTATCACATTGTAATTGGAACACAAAGCATACAAATCTGTTCAGATTTTCTGACTTGTTTGTGGTATTGACTCGTCGTTGTGGTCCAGATTCTGATCTTCAGTCAGATGACGTCCATCCTGGACATCCTGGTGGATTACTGCTATCTGCGGGGCTTCCAGTACAGCCGACTGGACGGCAACATGTCCTATTCCGACCGAGATGAAAACGTGAGTTTTGGAAAAACGAGCTCAGTAGATGTCGGAGTGTCTCTGTAATTACTATAATCATCAGGTTGTTTGTCGTTCCCTTCCCCCAGATGACCAAGTTTTCCAAAGATCCTCAGGTGTTCCTCTTCCTGCTGAGCACCAGAGCCGGAGGACTCGGGATCAACCTGACGGCCGCCGACACCGTCATCATCTTCGACAGTGACTGGGTGGGTGCAGATCAACAAATCAAGTGTGGTAAACCTATTTCTGAAGACGGTGTCAGTCAGTGTGTGCTGATGCTTCGCTCCATCTTTCTCAGAACCCCCAGGCCGACCTGCAGGCTCAGGACCGCTGCCACCGAATCGGGCAAACCAAACCGGTGGTGGTGTACCGGCTGGTCACGGCCAACACCATCGACCAGAAGATCCTGGAGAAGGCCTCGGCCAAGAGGAAGCTGGAGCAGATGGTCATCCACAAGAGTGAGTGACTGTACTTCAAAGTGCCTTACAAAAAAAAAAGCCTCTAGAACGCGAAAAAGTGTCATCATACCACGGACGACATGACGATATTTATCATCAAACAATGTCAAAAAATTTGAATTTATATTGTTTCTATCGTGATCTCGGAAAAAACAGAAGCCGAACTGTGTTATTAATGTCATTTGGACAACGCTTTGCGTTCCTTGCACGTGATAGTCTGAACATAGCTAGGCTGCGAACAGCTGTTTGTCTTCGAGATAGCACAACATCCAGGAACACAGACCTGCTACGGTACACAAATGCTTGAACGCAATGTTTTGTTTCTAGACGTTAATGTAGGAACAGTCCATCTGTGGTATGAGAGTTAAAGGAAATAAGCTATGGAGAAGCTGTGCACACGAATGAAGGCTGTGTATACACCTTACATGCAGTAGAGTCAGACCAAAGATGTGAAGTTATTATAGACCTGGTCTATAATCCTCTGTAAAATGCATTTATCAGATGATTTTGATTTATATAACATTTGTTGTCCCTTATGTTGAGATGAAATATAAGTGAGGCTCATATTTAGTTAGTTTTTCCCTATAATTTCACTTGAAACGTTCATTTTGCACTTAGTAAAACGAGAAAATACTCAAAGTAGCAGAATGCAAAAATTGGCCTCACCATGTGATTATTTCATAGACTATACTTTTTTCATTATCAGAAAACATGCTATAACGTGATATGTATCGTTATCGCGATATGAAAGGAACCGCAGTGGGATAGAAGATTTCGTCCATGTCTCATCTTTCGTTCGCTCATTTTCTTTCTTGCAGTGTAGCATGACAATCACAGAACACTTGCGTCACCTGCCTCCAAATCAGCCAATAGCAAAAGTCAATTGATATAGCTGGGTTTCAAGTGGACGTAGTCATCATGAAGCCCCCCATTGGCTTGTGGACTGCTGTTTTGAAGCCTCGAGTTTGGCGATTTCACCGTCGCCATCTTGGATTTTGTCTGTTTATAATCAATAAACAGAAGTTACCATATTTGTAATGCGGAGGAGTAACGTAGAGACACCGTATACGGCTCTGGTAGCTGCAGCAACCCGTTTATCACAGTAAGCCTGCCCTAAAGCATACCCTGCTTTATAGTCTTATTTGACTCTAACTGGACAATAATCTACTAAATAAACATCATGCTGTATTGAAGAAGACTTGAAACTAGAGATTGAGGGGGTCAACTGGCCAGCCAGCGTTTCTCAGATTGGAGTGAGACAAGGAGAAAAGGTTATTTTGTGATCTTCACAATAAAACATCTTTGATGTGACGTGTTGAGTCTTGGCCAATCATCATTAAGATGTCTACACCGGCTTCCCAACCTGTTTATAATGGAAAGCTAGACGGCTTTATATCACGTTAGCTAACGTTGGTGGATTGGCGTCAAAGTTTAAGTTACGTAATGTACCGTTACAGTTCAGACTTGCTGGGTTAAGGCTAACGTCCACTGCGTGCGAAACCTTGTCGACTGTTAACGTGCCATTATCGCGATTTAGGAGGGAAAAAATGTAACGTAATGAAACATGCAACCACCCCCGTGTTCTGGTTCAGTTCACGTGGTCACTTGTTAAACCGGAACACCGGCGAATCTGGTTGCAGGTTTTTGGGGTTTTTTTTTGGTTTTTTTGGGGGGGGGTTTTAAACACAAAGTAGGATGATTTCGTGGAGGATAAGTTTTATGACCACGAAAAATGAGGACCAGATACTGATAAGATGGTCAAAGAGCTTAAGGAAGAGGAGGCTGTTTGTGTAGCGCAGCTTGACGCAGAGCTGAGATGTGAGTGGTGCTGGGCCTGGATAAAGGTGGAGGTCTAAACAGACGTGAAGGGAGAGCAGTACAGCTTCCCCCTGTCAGTGTTTAAAAAAAACTATATGGAAGGCAATGCTAAATGCAGCCTCTGCTCCAATGAGAGAAACTACAGCAACAAGGGCTCACATGCCCTCTCATCACAGAAGTGCACCGGCAAAAGCTGTACACTGTAATGGCCACAGCCAGTGTACTTCCAGTCCCAGGTACAGTTGCTCCCAAGGGCCCTGAAGTAATGAGAGAGGATTAAGGTGCCTGTACCTTAATTTCAGCGGGTTACTAATGCAGATGTGTGTATAGATTGGAAGCTTGCAGTTAAATCGCAGCTATTATTTTACTCTTGATAAACTACCTTAGCCAGAGTAGATTACCATTTTAATTTAAATAAGTGAACGGGATTTAATGCATATTAATTGCAAATAGAAGATGGGCCACAATTCTAACGGCTTTACAGTAACAGTGGAAGTCCATTAATATTAAGCCATACAGTAGCAGGGTTCAATGAAAACCAATCGCGTTATTATTATTATTATTATTACTCTACATTGGTTGCAGCTGAAAACAGCAGTAGATTAGTATTATTTTATCATGCACCACAATTTGAACTGCAAGCACTGGGTGGTCTTAAGTATTGTCCAAATGTGGACTTGCAATGATATTTTCTGTCTTGCTGCTTTCCTCCACAGATCAGTTCAAAGGCGGGAAGGCAGCGCTGAGCCACAGCAAGAGCTGCATCGATCTGGATGAGCTGATGTCGCTGCTCAAAGCCAGAGGCACACAGAAGTAAGAAATCCTCCTCCGCTCTAAACAAGTTCAAATGTTTAGAGAATGTAAAGAGGAACCGAAACTGTCTTTTTAAATGGGAGCAAACTTCCCAACAGAAGTGGAGGGTAACGTTTGTCTCTTTGTCCCGCTCAGGGAGGTGAAAGCATCGAGGGGGAAAGTGATCAGCGACAAGGACCTGCAGCTCTTGCTGGATCGTAGCGATTTGCTGGGTGAGGAGTCCACGATCTGTATATTTGTATCAACAAGCGGTCATGCTTCGTGTGTTACAGTAAAAGCGCCTCTGTAAGGGGCCGATCACACAGACGCGTTGTAACAGGTGCGGACTCATCAAAAACGACCCTTTGGCAAAGCGAGTCCAGTAAACAGCTGATGAGCCGATGGAGCTGGGGTGCGTGTGCAACCAGGCAATCAAATGTAAACTAGAAAATGCATTTCCTGCTGAAAATGCGTTGGGGAGCTGAAATTAATAAAGATAAGAATAAAGATTCGAAGAACAATACTTGGAATGCTGTAGCAGCATTCCAACAATAACGGTGGGGGGGGGGGGTTCAATGCAGATATCAAGCTCTTGCTGTTGCTCTGCTGCTGAATGAGGGGGAAACTAATGTCAATGTCCATTCCAACCACATCTATCGTTATAAAAACAGAAAGTCGGTGGAAGTAAAGCCCGGCTTTTGCTTGATTTGATTGGATGCCTCGTTCAATTGTAACATTGACGAGCGGTGCGACTCCGTGCCTGGTGTTGAAAATATTTAAACTGTCATGCACTTATAAAAACCGCACAACAGAGGAGCCCCATAGGAAAACAATGGTTTTGTGGGAGACGTGTTTCTAGTGACTCGTCTCGGTGTGATCGAACTCTTCAAGGCCCTTTAAGGTTAAATATTCAGCCACATTTTCGGTTGCCGTTTGTGAATGCATTTGACACGGGAATAAGACTAAATTTAGAAGTAGCCGACAAAATTAAGAGAACATTTTAACTAAAGGTTGACTCGTTTTGTCGGCAACTAAAGCTGGACTAAAACGTTTCGAGTTAAAAAAGAGAGAGGATCAAAAATAACTAAAATGTGAACAAACTAATCAGCATATTTTGTCTTAAGACTAAATTCTAAATAGTTGCCGAAATTGATTGATCTCCTCGTGCCCTTGCGTAAAATCTGCCTGTACATTATGGACACTAAGGGGTAATGCAGCATATGCATCCCCAGTAGATATTTATGTGTGGGTCTCTCTTCAGCTCATTATTTAAAAAAAAAAAAAAAAAAAGATCATGTTGTGTGTATATAGTCATTTTTGTTAAAGCGCTATCGTCAGTGGGGCAATTTCAACACGGCCCAACCCTAAAGTGAACTATATGATGATGTGCAGAAGATAAAAACGCAATAACATTGCGCTCGGTGGACACTGTGGATACTTACACACACACACTACCGATGAACGATGGAGCCACATCTCTGTGCCTCCAAAACAACGAATTAAGAAAAAAAAATTTAGCAAAATTCATGGGACGTATACATGTGCCGCCGTTGCCTTTTTTTTTTTTTTTTTTAAATCTATAAAGTGTAAAAGTTAGTCACCACTGGCTGGTAACTGTTTATTTTTATATTCTATGATCACAGTCTCATAATTTCTAAGCATATAAGATATGATTTAATCGATTAGTTAAAGCCGTGGACTCTTAAATCCTACAGAGTGGAACATATTAGTGTATGGCGCGATCCCCTTCTGTCATACCAGCTATTCATCATTGAAAGTTATCTCTAGAAAAGAGTGGGAACCCTGGAGGAAACCTGACTATAAGCTTTACTGCTGCCACCCAGTGTTGTTGCTTTTTTCAGTGCAATGTCCCAGTAAAAATCTTTACACACCTGGATTGGGTTTTTTTTCCGTGCGACTATTTCGCCAGTCATTAATTATGAACTGTTGTTTTTGTCATGAGTACTTTCACACAGACTTGCAGATATAACGTGGTGACTATATTTGACTATATTTTTACCGGAAATCGATTTTTCGGAGCTTTCGCACCACAAATAAAGGCATCAATCAGTTGTAAAACTTTATGAGGATTGTAAAACAACAAAAACACGGAGACTCCGTAGTCGGAACCAAGATGGCAAATTTTATTACTCCTTTCAACCTCGACGAAGGCAGCGCAAGAGCAAATCCACTCCTTCTGTTCTTACCTTTCACAATAATAGCCGGAGACTATTATTGTGAAAATAACTGCTTACCACAGACAAATTTAGTCATTTCACATTTCTGTTTATTTGTCACACCCCCGGTGTGTAAAGGCCTTAACTTTAGATAAATGTAACACTAGTTTTATTCATTAGGGTGAAATGAACCTTTAAACGTGTCTGTAAAGTGAAGACAGTTGACTCTCACAGTACACTGTCTATTTACATTGATAACTACTTATAACAAAATCTATCATGATTTTGTCCGTGGGCTTTTCACTGTTTTTAAACCAGTGAGCTGATGTAAAGTTTTACTTGTATTTTTCAGACAAAGCAAAGGAGAACGTGAAGAAAGAGAAGGCGGGAGTCTTCAAAGTGATTGATGCCAAAGAGTCGTCGGAGATCACGTTAACCTGAGAACACTCACTCATTTGTAGACTTTTTTTGTTTTTTCTCTTTTACTTTAACTGTCTCGATAGTACGAAAGTCTTCAGTATACATGTTCTTCATGTCTCTTTTTTTTTTATATATAAATAAACTGATTTCATGACTTTTATGTTGTGTTTTTTGCGGCATTAAACACATTGTCCTGTCAGGTTCTGATTTCTAGTATTGAGTAGAAATGCTTTGCAAGTGCACTTTGAGTGGCATTGCTTCCTTTTGCCATGATACTAATAACATGGTTTTCTATCCCTATTTATTTAATAATTCCAGGTTTGGGGTTGTTGTGTGTCTGGGGGTCGTATTCACAAACATTCTGACATCTAAACTTGGCCTAAAAACATCAAGCAAGGAGTCCTGGATTAGGAGTGATCTAGGCAAGGATAGGGACAGAAACTTTTACCTTAGTTAAGAGGTAGGAGCGGCCCCACAGGTGCGATTAGTTCAGTCTTAGTGATAATTGGCATAGACTGGACAGTGAAATCAGTGACTAATCATATTTTTGTTTTTTGAGACATGGTATAATTATGAACACTGTTTTATTTATTTTTCCCCACTTTCCTTTTAGAAATCAAAATACACATATGGTCAAATTAAACAAAGGTTTTCTTGGAATGTTGTCCCAACATAAATGCAAATATCCTTGACAAAGTAATTATTATAAAATGTATTACATTTAAATTAAATTAAACCTGGGGGAGAGATTTACATTTAGAGAATGCTTAATGAACAAATCAAGCACAATACTCCAATACAGCTTATTGCTGGCCATTCATAACCAAAATATGTGCTATGAGGGGAAAGATGAATACTGTTTTATATATTGAACATCTGTTGAATAAATCACGAACCATGTGTGGACTTATAAAAGTAGCTTACAAAATTTGTGAAAACACAAGCTTACTGCACAGCAGCCATTTCACATGCTGATCGTTGTTGAATTTATCTTTAGAACTTAATCTATTTTATTATTATTGGGGCAAAGCTGAGCTTTTCAACAGTTTCTCTGATTGCTGGCCAGTCTGTATAAGCAGCGTCGTTGGTAGGCATGTAAATCTATAAACCAGCGAACATTTGCAGTTTCCAAATATCCTCCATTTCTGCTGTTATTGCGTTGGGTGCGAGATGTGAGCGCATCTCTAGTGAGCTTAACCACAAACTGTCATTCAGCGTTTGGAAAATATCTCTCCTACCTCTGTCTTTGCATCATCTTCTCCTCTGCTTAAGAAACTCTTATAAAGTCCTCCTCCCTCCTCGAAATAGTTTTTTTTTTTCACCTTAGCAGCTCTCTTAAGGGCTAAAGTGCTTTGTGAATCTTTTTTTTATCTATACCATTAACTTGTCTTAACTTTTTTGAAAACTCTTGGGATTTTCTTAGAATTTTGTCACTTTGAGCAACTCTTTGTACTAGGATGCTTTATGAATACGGCCCCTGATCTTTACAAGGTACATGACATTCTCATTGCATTTTTCATTCAAACTGCTTTATTGGTATGCGCAAAATATGTTGTTGCCAACTAGTTTACAGAAGATTCACGTATTTTGACACAAAGTACATATTAAATACACAGGTGTCACATATGCAGGTTCTTTATTATACTGATGCAGTCTGCACTTCGACTGCTATACAATACACTACAGTTTAGGACCATTTAATACAATCACTTAAAACCATAGAGATCCATCCATCCACTGAACTTTCCGTCCATCGAACTTTCCATCCATCCATCCACCAAAAAACTCTTCTACCCATCCATCCACCTAGCCATCCATCTAACACACAAACAAATGTATCACGTGGTAAAAGGAGAGAGAAAGGGGGCGATAAGTCAGATGAGGTGGACAGAGATAAAGACTAGAATGCTAAGTAGTAAGCCTATTAGACAATCTGGTGGAAAATGGAGATAGACTGTAAGGCTAGAGAGGTCAGGTTTAGGTGGCTTACTGCTGGGCAGGAAGGAGTGGCCGGATCTAAAAAGACAGTTGAGAACAAATGACAATGAGAGTTAGTATTTAACAGATAAAAGATGTGGCACTAGAAATCATTTCACTTTTTGTTTGTCCTCCAAATTAAGCATTGGCATGTTTACAATATATCTGCTTGTCTCGAAGAAGAAGAAAATAAACATTCCTTAATTATTCTCTGCATTTGACCCATCCCTGTATATATATATATATATAGGGAGCAGTGGGCTGCCAATGACAGGCGCCCAGGGAGCAGTTAAGGGTACAGTGTCTTGCTTAGGGACACTTCGACACAGGACATGGTGCAGCCGAGGATCGAACCGGTGACCTTCCGGTTGGCGGAATATAACCCTCTCTACTCAGTAAGTCACAGTCGCCTAACTGCTCATCTTGACCCAACGGATCATAACTAAAAGAAATGAGGGCCTAAACTATGAACATAAGGGATTATCCTTTAGTAATTAAAAAAAAAAACTACAGCAGTGGGGATTGATCTTCTGCTCAGTCTCACATGCTTTGAAGTTGAGTTTCAGGCCCAGTCATGACTACAATAAAGCCCTACAAGGAACTGCTGTAAAGCCTGTGAGGCAGGGTGTGGCCACAAAGCTCTGTCACCTGCTCACGTCTATTCATGCATCTCAGACTCTACCTGGATCACTGCAGGACTCACTCCGTAGCTGGCATATTCCCACATAAACTCAGGTTGTTTACTGAAACTGCTTAAATTGTGGATTCAAGACTTTTTCTTCACAAAGGACTAGTTGTTATTGTGAGGTAAAGAGAATTTACCTTCATGTACAGATTTTCTTCTGAAAAGCATATTTCATAGAAGCTAAAACATTTTTGTAACTTTGTTAATTAAAACTGAAACTATCTGTTTCATCAGTGGTTTTTACTTCCACCCTGAACATTGTCTACAGGCTACAGTATATTTAAGCTATGGAGCGTCTGAAGTTAGTCCTGCAGTACTTTCAGTCGAACTCTGAGTCCATCTCCAATGGAATCTGTATCATCCTGGCCTTAGTCAGTGTCAAGCTCTACACCAGCTTCGACTTTAACTGCCCGTGCCTTCCTCAGTACAACAAACTGTACTCTCTGGGAGTGATGATCGTCCCGCCTGTCATACTGTTCTTCCTGGGGGTCCTGGTCAACCGACATACAGGCGTCATGATGGACGAGTGGATGAGACCCGTTGGGAACAGATCCAAAAATCCCGCTGTGGTTAAGTGAGTCAAAAATGTTCTTCTTTATTTACTAAAACAGTATTTACGATATCAAGCACATGGAAAAGTGTGGCCAATGTTATTGGTTTAAAGAAATACAAACAAGCCAGATTATCGTTTTCCTGTATACCAGAATGATAATGGTTGTAGCCAGCCTTTCTTTAACGGTAACGCAGCAGTAAACGTTTTTGGCATCGTGTTCTGGCTTCTGTTTGTAGTCAGAGTAGTATTGACCAACTGCATTCGAGCAGACTTTTGGTTGAATGCAGGTAAACAGTTCAAGTGGAGAGCAAAAGAGGTGGAATGCATTGACCGAAAAGCAATATTGGAACCCACTGGCGATGACTACCCTTTTAATTGGTTTAAAATTAGCTTGTAAACTTGTCAGCTTGTGAAACAATCTGGTCGTACACGTCATCTCTCACCTCCAACTTTAGACACCACCTCTCAAGTTGCTAATCGCACTGCAAAAAATGAGCAGCGCACGGAAGAGAAAGTCTTGGCTCGGGTATTTGCCGGCAACAACGGAACCACAGATATATAGCCCCTTGCCCCAACAGGCTTATCTGTAATCAGACCGATTGTTATTTGGGTCAATGCACTGAATCAGTTTCTCAACAGGGTGGGAGTCATCAGAAGAAAGATATATGTAGAATTGAGTATCATCTGCATAATTATAATGGGGAATATTGTTATTATGAATAATATGAGGGAGGGAGCATGGAAAGATGAAATAAAACACGGCGAACTTCGCGTCGAAAGGAGTCAGCTGAGGTGGTTCGGGCATCTAATTAGGATGCCTCCTGGACGCCTCCCACTGGAGGTTTTCCAGGCACGTCCAACTGGGAAGAGACCCCGGGGAAGACCCAGAACACGATGGAGGGATTACATCTCCCAGCTGGCCTGGGAACGCCTCGGGATCCCCCAGAATGAGCTGGAACATGTTGCCGGTGAGAGGGAAGTCTGGGTCAGCCTGCTTGGCCTGTTGCCACCGCGACCCGACCCCGGATAAGCGGAGGAAAATGGATGGATGGATGGACGGCGAATTAAGCTCTGCGGGACCCATAGAAATAGGAGTTGAACGGACATTCTCATTCAAATCAACGTAGCAGGATGGTCAGAGCGGCCTCCATTTTTATGTGTACCGTTGTCATTGCTACCGCTGTAGCGGGCTAACTTCCATATAAACTAAACCAACCACATGTCACGGATTCACTGAGGTGAGCTTTTGGTGTAACAAGTAAAACTAGCAGTGGAGTCGTAACAATGGTTCATCCACCACTCTTGTCATGGTTTAGCACATTGTTATCCCCAGATGACTGTCAGCTTTGTTTGGCTGATTTTCTGTAACCAGTGTATTAGTGAAGCATGATGTAATTAGCAAGCTATCTAGCTAACTAGCGAACAGCTGGCTAGTGAACTAGCTTGCTAATTGCGCCATGCTTTAATGCCACACTGGTCACAGAAAATGAACCGAATAGCGAGCTGGTGCCGGCAACAGTGCTGCATCTAATGGCTCCTCTGCCTCACTCCCTGCCACTCTGGAGAAAGAAAAGCTACCCAACTAACTCGCCATTTTCTTTTTGCATTATTGAAATGGTCACGGAAAGCAGTTCAATGTCAGTTCTACTCCTATTTCAATGGTGGGACCCCATATGATCTTGTACTTGTACTCTTGTACTTAAGGGGGCTGAAGTTACGACAGTATCCAACATATCAAATGTATTGCTGAGCTCCAGAAGAACAAGGATTGAAGTCTTGACTGCATCTATGTTTATTAGAAGCTCCTTTTAAAACTTTGATGAGAGCAGTTTCAGTAACGTGATCATGACAGGGACCTGACTAGAATATATTCTAAGGGCCATTTGCAACCCACTGATGTTTTTAAAGATATCCCCAATGAAGGAGAGATTGGAGAATCTGTAAGTAGAGAGTCTGTAATAACTGATGACAGCAGTATTCATGGAGGTCTTATTTATAACAGCAATATTTCTCTATATTATATCCCTTTATTTTAACTTTAACACTATTTTATGTCTGAGATTCTCACTTTTGAATTCACTCCAATTTTCTTTGGATACATATTAAATGAGCATTGTTGGACGAAGCCTGCGATCTAAGATCGGTAATTGTTATGCATATGACAATAAATAACCTGAACATAAAAACTTGGAACATTTAGCTAATCCTTTAAATCCAGTATTCATTATGCGCTATAGATCGCCCAATATCAAATTTAGCAAAATGACTTCAAGAACTGTACTTTTCCTGCATATGTTGCTGACACTATGCTAAAGGTGATATTTGAGGGTCAAGCTGTGGAAATTGTGAGAATGAAAACGTGTCCGATGTCCTTCTGCAGGTACCTGTTCTCAGCCATGCTTCAGAGGGCCATGCTGGCACCAATGGTGTGGATCCTGGTCACTTTGCTGGATGGAAAGATCTTCATCTGTGCCTTCAGTGTTAGTGTAGACCCTGCACTCTTCTCAGGTATCGGCAAACACATGCAACATGCTTCAAAGAACAACACATTCTACATCCATACTACTCCGTTTTCAAACAAAAAAACGATTTCCGTCCACACGGCCTTTTAGCATCGTTTTCGAAATGATCTCCATCCATGCTAACACGCCTGAAAACGAATATCACATGACTCTTCACGTACACTGGGCATGCGCGTGGGTGTCGATGTAAACAGGAAGTAGATTGGTTGCTTCGTTAAAAAAAATACGACAGAGTAATAAAGTAGTCTTTAATAATGAAAGGTCGTGTTTGATACTTAAGATCTTCTCTAAAATGTTCCTCTATGAACTCAAACAGACACAGTTCGTGGAAAGTTTTAGAAGTTTTATTTTTCAGACTTAGTTACAGCACTGCAGGTCTTGTTCTGTCTCTCTCGCTCTCTCTCTCTCACATATCAAATTTACTTTAAAATCAACACTTACACGTAACATTTTGCTAGATTATGGTCCATAAATGTGGTCAACACACGTCTCTCACTCGTTTCCTCGGTGTTGTTGTCTGTTCTCACTCGTAGCTCTGCTGGTGGCTTAACTATCTGTCCTACTGAATAGCGTTTACTGCTAACCGCGACTTCAGACACTCTGTAGGGCTGATAATGCCGCTGGTCACACTGGTCACTGATCACTGATCGCTCCATTAACAGCTGCTTCCTCCGTAATAATGCAGACTTTTACTGAACAACAGCTGCTAGTAAAGACAACAAGGTCAGCATCGCCAGTAATCAGTTCTCCATGTTAAATTAACCTGGTAGTCGATCGGTATTCAATGTTGTCGTTCGTGAGCTTCTGGGTAAGGGTCACGTGATAGACATGTGACGAATCAGGGAAGGATACGTCATGACTGCTAAGAACCAATCAATTAGCGAACGCGTGTGTGGGCGTCATCGTTTCTAATCGTATCCGGTTTCGGCCGTCCACATGAAAACGCAACCCCGGAGTTTTCAAACTTATCCGACCTCGGGAGCGTTTTCAAACTTATCCGTTTACGGTGCTCTAAAACTCCGGCGTAGTGTGGACGCTCAGTGTAACCGTAGCAAAACATATGCGTTTTCAAATGGAAACGGAGTAATGTGGACATGGCCTCAATGCAATCTATAATGTTACCATTGTTGCATAATTGGTTTGTATGATGTATTATGTGGTATGTTTTTGCAGGTTTGCCCAACAATACAGGTCTGGATGTGATCAAAGTCATGGCCAAAGTGCCCTGCAAGGAGGACATTATCTTCAGGAACAGCTCTTTCCGCAAAGCCGTCTCTCGTTACGTTCGCTGCTATTCTCAAGTAAGCTGTTAGAGCCTCGTCTCTACATACACACATCTTTGTACTTTTCACGTCAAGAAGACCATCAATTGGCGGTATGCTCCGTAAGATCAGGGTCAAGGGTTAGTTTACCCTAATATATCTGGTCTGATCCATGGACAGTATAAATGGATGAAGTGTCTCCACTTTCTCCAACTACATAAGGGATTATCTTTCAATAACAAATTCAAGACTTTTTGGTGCAACCACAACTTTGAAGTTTTAGGCCCAGTCATGACTACAATACAGCCCAACCAGGAACAACTACTGTAAGCCTGTGATGTGAGACAGGGTGTGGCCCCGCAGCTCTGTCACCTGTCTATTCATGCATTCTCAGACTCTATCACTGCAGGACTCACTCCAAAACTGATATATAACTGATACAAGCATATTTCACAGAAGCTAAAATATTTTGTAACACTGTACAAAGGTGAAACCAAAACGTCCCGGACACGGGACGTGAGCTGCCATCTTGCTCTTTTGATGTCACTTGGATTCAGAGTCTGCACAGAGGTGATTGGGGGACTAGAGCCGCGGAATCGAGCTCGCGCCCATAAAACCGCCCAAGCCACTCACACAGCTTGTCAACGGGAGAGCTATCTAGCGGCTACGTTACCACCACATTAGATGTTTGGCTAGAAAGACACAAAAAACAACCATAATATCTCTGTGACTACATTTATGATCAAATTGACACATGTTCTATTACAGACTCGTGATTTAGGTTTTAGTAATCTCTATAATCTCTATAAAGATTCATTCATATACGTTCTTTTTTTGTTTGTCTGTGTAGTTTTGAAGAATCACATTCGATCAGTCTTTAGTGAATTAATTTAATCTTTTGTTTTTTAGCTCTAAAATAGCATCATGAATTACCATCAATTCTCATGACACTGAAGCATTGAACAGAGTTGACATTGCTGGAGTTGGCGCTATGCTGCAATTGACCCTTCGCTAGGCCCGCTTCTGCTCCATCAAGCTGTAGGAGCTACCGCGGAGCCCACACCATCACTAACGGCATCCCCTGAATAGATGGTTTGTAATTTATGGAAAATCTTGCTAACGCTAGTTAATGTTGTGCTAACGTCCTCTGCAAATGTTAGCTCCACAAGTTTAAGTTAAACTATAAAAATGGGGAAACTAATCATTTAACTTGATGAACACAGAGTTGTCATAAGATTAGAATAGATAGGATAAAACAAAGTATGAGAAAACCCACACAATCGCAAGATATACATAGTGCCTATCCTCATCCCTGGAAAAACAGACTTTCACATTAAATGCTGATTTCGCATTTGAGGCTGCAATGCTGAATTGTTGACACACTAGTCACCTGATCAGACTTTTTTAACCTCCGTGTGTGGGAATATTATGAACAATTGGTGCTACTGACAGACGATTCTTTGTGCACTCGTCACAGTCACTTCAGCACATGACTGACAGCTTTTGTTGGCTTTGTGTTTGCTAACTTTCCTCGCCCTGTCTAGGCAGTCGGCTGGTCCATCCTCCTCTTCCTGATTGTACTGGGAGCAATGGGACGCCTCGTCAAGCCCTATTTCGACGACCACGCCGCCTCCCTGCAGACGCGCTACTGGAGCAACTACCTCGACGTCGAGCAGAAACTCTTCGATGAGACCTGCGTCCTGCATGCCCGCGACTTCGCCCGCAAGTGTGTGGTGCAGTTCTTTGAGGACATGAGGGAGGATGCTGTGCTCCGTCTTCCCCACCCGCTCTTCGTCACCAACCCCAAAGTGGAGTGGGAGGATGAGGAAGAGGAGAGACTTCACGGGGTGTCAAAGCAGGAACAGGTGGACCAGCTTCTCAACAAATGGTACTATAATAAACCTGAGCTGGACGTCACAAGGATAGCCCACAGACCCAAATCATGCGTTATCTGGGAGGACCGTAACGGGAAGACTTTATACTCTGATGTGTAGGACACAATGTGCTGTAAAGCTGCAGGGTGAATCATGTCATGACTTCACTACCATGAAGCTATAGCGTCATGTTAGGTGTAGGTTACCTCTGTGTAGCATGGCCGTACGCAGGGTTTTAGAAATGCAGAGGTCAGAATTCAGGGGCATTATTTAATTTTTTATTACCCTGATCTCAATACGTGCTAATTAAGAGGTTTGTAGAGCCAACATTTAGATAACAGCTTGAAAACCAACACAGTGGGCAGGAGCATAAATTATCTGTCAAGTTAAATGTTGCAGTGAGTGATCCACACTACAATCTGTAAATACAAAAGAGGGTCAAATGATCACAAAACATCTGCAAATTAATGTTGGCTATGCTTAATTATTGTGACTAAAGTAAAAGCTACTACACGTCTCTCTCACCCATTGTGTTAACTGCCTCTGTCTCTTTCTCTGTGACTCCTCACTTGTCTTTCCTGCCAGTGTATTAAAAATAATTTGGTAAAAATTATATATACACCTTTTTTATTTCATCCTTATGTTAGACCCAAACATTTTGGATTTGAGTCATAGAAATGTATCTTAAACAGGACAAAAATGTGAGAAAAATGTGTTTTATAACAATATGTTTATACAATAATAATACTATATTATTACAGTATAATTATGTTAGGTGTTGAGTTGTTAATTGAGCCCATAGGTTCAATTGTATAAACCAAAGATCATATATATTTATGTGGTAATGAATAGTTAGGATTGCATAAATTAAGATTTGTGTGTGTTGAACAGCACAGGGACAACATATTAATCCTAACCTGGGCACAGTGGGTAATACCTGCTCTTCCTCTCTCATCGCCATCGCCTTCTCTCCTTCTTTTTCACTCAGTCACCACATCTTGTTTTTGACTTCTAAAAAAGACATTAACTTTTAGGGGCCAAACCATTTTGCGAGGGTAATTTGACTAGGGTGCGACATCTTGCTGGTTTTGCATACAGGTTGTTGACGTGCAGCTCACTCACACAGATTAATGGAAACATACAAATGGACGTTTGGAACCAAATAACTCTAGTCTACAGACTCTCACAAAGATACTATTTACTACTTCATTGTATTTAGATTGCTTTAAAGAAGCACTTATAAATATTTCGACATTAACAATCTATCAAATCTGTGTATGTGTTGTTGACGTAGTTACAACCACTGTTAATTTATACCAACTCTGCAGTTCCCCTCAGTGCTATGGAACCTTTAGCAGCTAAAGACAAACACTACTTTAAATGAATGATGATGATGCTCCTTAACTGCTGGATATATAAATAGGCAATTGTTTGCTAACATATTCACCATTTTGAAAGAAGAAATAACATTCTTTGTGTTACAAATTCAATTTGAAATCCAGAGAAACAAAAGACACTTGCTTATTTTAACACTCTCAGGGGTTTTGTTGCTACAACCTCACTTTGTCTGATATTACCAGTAGTTTATGTTGGCTAATGTTAGATAATGTAAGCTATATTTCCTACTGCTTCTTATCAATGTTCTAATTGTCAAAGCTCTTCATTTACTTCTGAAAGCAAGCATATCCATTTATTTCCTAAAAAGCTAAAAGAGTTGCACGTGGAAGCATAGCATAGATGGGTGACAAATCAGAGGAACAAGACTAAAAGTCTACAGCTAAGCTAGCGGCTCTGTAACGCTGTGTCGGCAGCAACCTCCTTAAATTTGCATTCTTTCTAATGGCCATCAGGGGGCCACTCCTCCGGTTGCAAAAGGTAATAGGATTGGCGTTTTTTGACTAAACAGTTCTGGAGTTTCCCCCTGAGAGCTACCTTCAAGGGATTCTTTCTGCAACGCCAATAGAAATGTTTAAGTGACGTAGCTACGCCAATAGAAATGTTTAAGTGACGTAAGCTACGCCAATAGGAATGTTTAAGTCACATAAGCTGTCCAAGTTGCTGTAGTTTGCTTTCCTTAAGCTCTCTTAGCTTTTTAGGTAAGAAGGAATAAACAACTCGGTTACAAGCCACAATCATACAAACGCAAGCAAAATAGCGGTCACAAAAGTACTTTTTTTCTATTTCAGTATTTCAAGTGTCTGTGCTTTGTGCTATTGGTTTAGCTTGCAGTCCATCTGTCTGTGTTTCCTTTCTTCTTTTGTATGAGCTGTTTTTTGTGTTGTCTGTTGTTCTCACATCTAACAGGGTTTTGTTTAATGGCGGTTGACAGTTCTGGTTCGTGTGTTCAACAAATGTTTGTACAGTAACATTACTTATGGTTCCTTTTGTGCTTGGAGAGTATCCACAAAAAGAGTCCCTCAAAACGGCATTCTAAGAAATACAATTGTTTCTTTTGGTGCGAACACAATAAAAAAGGGGGTTTTAGAACGTTGTTTTTACGGCCAAAACACCAAACTTGAGGCTTCAAATACGGCAGTCCAGAAACCAATGGATGGCATCACGGTGACCACACCCACTTCTTATTTACACTCTATTGGCTGTACTTAGGCCAAATTGTTGTTTTAGCTAAATGCTAAAGTTAGCATGTCAGGTATCATGTTTACCATCTTAGTTTAGAGTGTTAGCATGCTATCATTTGCTAATTAGTACAAAACAAAATACAGCTGAGGCTCGCGGGAATGCCTTTAGTTTTGCAGATATTTGGTCATAAACCAAAATATCAGAAAAACTAGGATTTTGAGGTCATGATGGCGCAAGATGAAAACTTAGAGGATCACCAAAGTGACAATTTCAATTCATCCTGAGGGGGAACATGAATTTAATGAGAATCCATCCAATAGTTGTTGAGATATTTGTAAATAATACACATTAAGGCCTAATTGTTCTAGTGGCTGGCAAACAATTTTCCTCTAAATTTCTGATGGTCAGTGCTGAGAGACTAACCCTAACCAAGAAGCAAGAAGGGTCAAGGAGAAATGGTAGAGCGTACAGGTCCAAGTGGAAAAAAAACAACTAAATCTTTTGGGATTTTTCCAAATGAGAAAGAAGGGTAAGAAGTTAGTCAAACTTTTTTCGTAAGTGCCAGTTTAGCTGGGTTAAGCCAGAATCATACTGGCCATCAGGAGCAGCCTCTCAGTTCCTTGTTAGTACCGCTTTTTTTTGTGGTATTGCTATCTGAGCAACACATGTTTTCATTTACAGACCACATTTTTTCTTCCATTGGGGAGGAAACCAGAGGGCAGTTCCTGACTGTGATGCTACATCCATACTACTCCGTTTGTACTTGGAAGCAGAGTTGTCAAATAGAAACGATCTCCGTCCACACGGGAGTTTCAGCATCATTCTCGAGTTGATCTGCATCCACAAGGCAGCCTTCGAAGGCGGACAGCACGTGATCATTAACGTACACTGGGCATGCGCGTGACGGTGTAAACAGGAAGTGGATTGCTTGCTTAGTTAAACAAAATACGACAGAGTAATAAAGTAGTCTTTAATAATGAAAGGTTATATTTGATACTTAAGATCTTCCTCTATAAACTCAAACAGACACAGTCCGTGGAAAGTTTTAGAAGTTTTATTTTTCAGACGTAGTTACAGCGCTGCGGCTCTCTCTCATATCAACTTTACTTTAAAATCAACACTTACACGTAAACGTTGACTAGATTATGTGTCCATAAATGTGGTCAACACACGTCGATCACTCGTCTCTCACTCGTTTCCTCTGTGTTGTTGTCTGTTTGTCACTCCTAGTGTAACAGACTTGGAATGGCATTGAAGGAGACAACTCAGGGTAGTTTTCCAGGATTTATTCGCTGCAGAAGACAACATAAACCACATTAGTTTCTTCCTGGTCTCACTCTCTCTTTATACATCCGCTCCTAAACATGCAAGACAACAGAATTCACACAAAGGAATGCCAAAGTATCTGCGTCGTTACGTTATATGACAGGGCAGCCTGACGTAAAAGTAAATGGTGCCAAAAAGGCTAACTGAAACAGCCACTAAACTTATATTTTCCACAGTCAAAACGGCACGTAACAGCTTGATAAGGTCATCGCCTTAGCAGTTACGTTAAGTAAGTAGCGTAAACAGTTACATTCCCGAAGAAAACAACAAAACAGTGCAACAACATTATTCCACACAACTTACCCTCAACAGTACGAAACACCACTGTGAGGGGAAGTCGGGACTACGGGTGCTTTGGAGGTACAAAAGAGGCAAGACGCCGCTTCCGCAGGAAGCATTAACAAAATAAAATGCTAAATAAAAATAGCTCATAAAGATAGAATTCACACATACTCAACAGAATAATAAAGTACATTTTTAACTCTGTTACATCCACCCCCACTGAATTTTAGCGAATATGAGCACCGACTACACAGTATGCACTACAGAAAACACTACAAATCGACAAATTACAAAAGGGTCATCATCAAGAAAACCAACATCTAATGTATCCCATAAGGATAAAGTGGTATGAGAGCAGCGCTTATCCCTCAATCCAGCAACTGGCAACAGGGTGCCTTGTACACCCCACAAGACCCAAACACAAAGTGCAGTGTAGTACAGGCTCATGTCAGATAAGAAAATTAAAACAGTGGAACATTATACCAAAAAAAAAACAAAACAACAACTTCCAAACCCATCATTGGTATAAGGTACATGCCTACGGTTTCAATCAGGAAACACCAGGAACATAGATTGTCAAACAACTTTAACATTCAACTTCTCCTGAACAACATCCTGCCTGGACATTGTCTGAATGAGCCTGTTCACAGGCTTGACTAAGCGACCAAATCTTGACCTGACCTGTGCATTAGAACGACCACAGATCGTGGGTGAGGTCTGAACATCAGTGTGCAAAATGTCAGATGTATTATCTGTCTGTGTCATGGTGTCAAGATCAGAGTCTGGCTGTCTCACATGTGTTGAGACACCTCCAACAGTCACAGAGCAAGAATCATAAGTCACAGACTGATCTTCTATGTGGTCTTCAAGTGAAACAGAAGCATCCTGGGGATCAGAAGCAACACTTCTTATGTCAGAAGCGTCTGCCACAGACAGACTTGGTGCAAACAACTGAGTAATCCAATCAATGGTTCTCCTCTCCGAGTCCACAGGTACCGAATCAGCCAAGGGGCCCTGTCCATCTTCCACAGTCATAGGTGAGTGTCTGTCACTTTCAGTGTCAAGGCTTTCACTAGCCACACCATGAGGCTCACCCTCTCTCCCAAACAAGGTCTCTTCTGCCTCACTCACATCGTCATTTCCTGAAGCCGTGGATCCTGTAACCGGCATGGATGAGGCAAGGTCAGACATTCCACATGTGTCCCCCACAGGGAGGAAATTGGCCAGCATCATCAAGTTCCTGTGTATCACCTTTTCCCGTCCAGTTACTGTGTTGCGGAGTCTGTACGTGTGTGTCTCTGTATTCACGTCCACCACGGTGTAGATGGTTGAGTCCCACCTGTCCGCAAGCTTCTTCTTACCCCTTTCCTTCCTGTTGGCCAAGAGCACCCGGTCACCGATTTCGGATCCCTTTACTTTCCTGTTGTACAGCTGAGCATGTCGATTCTGCTCCTTTGTAGCATGGACCTGAGCAATAACCATTGCTTCTTTTAGATCATTGGCGAGGCTCGCTACATACTTCTCATAGCTTATCACAGCAGAGTCACGAAGGACAGTACGGAAGAGTACATCAACAGGTAGGCGGGGAATCCGGCCAAACATGAGGTAAAAGGGGGGATTAGCCTGTTGTCGCATGAGCTGTGCAGTTGTACATGAACGTCAGAGTCTGCAAGCGCCGCGGCCAGTCGGCCTTCTCTTCAGGGGGCAGAGCACGAATCATGCCACCTAAAGTTCGATTGAAACGTTCCACACTCCCATTACCCATCGGATGGTAGGGGGTTGTGTGCGATTTCCTGACACCAGAGACCCTGAGAAGCTCACTTATCAGCAGACTTTCAAAGTTAGCACCTTGGTCACTATGGATCCTTTCCGGGAATCCAAAGACACAGAAGTACCGGTCCCAGAGAACTCTTGCCACCTGCTTAGGTGTTTGGTCTTTACATGGAAATGCCTGGGCCATCCTCGTGAAATGGTCAGTTATCACCAAAACATCGACAGACTTGTTCCTGGAGTCTTCGGCCGACCAAAAGTCAATGCAGACCAACTCCAGTGGCCTGGTTGTTGTTATGCTCTCCAGGGGAGCCCGTCCCTCAGGCTCGATGGTCTTGCTGACGATGCATCGTTGACAATGCCGAACGTAGTCTCTCACGTCTCTGTCAAGGTTTGGCCAGAAAAACCTCTGTGTCGCCAAGCTGAGGCTCCTGAACTGAGCTTGATGTCCAGCCCTATCGTGAATCCCCTGCAGAACCTCGGCCTTAAGTGAGTCAGGAACAACATATTGAAAACGCTTCGCTTTGGTTTTCTGGTCTTTTGAAATCCTGTACAGCACACCATCACTCACAGTGAGCCTATCCCAGTGCTTCAGATACCTTGTGACAAGGACAGACTCATTGAATCTTTCCCTCCTGGAAGGCCTCCGACGTCTCTCAACATAGGACAGAACACGAGAGAGACTTCTATCCTCCAACTGCTTATCACGGAGGTCCTTCTCTGTGTAGGCAGGTAAGGCGTCCTGTCCAGGTGGAACCAACTGAGGTAAGTACTGCAACACCTCAACAGCACGGGCCCTTGGACCCGCATCCCATTCCATGTGTGACTGTAGTACAGCAGACACATCCTCCATTGCAACAGACTGAGTGTGCATGTGAAGCGGACTGCATGCAGACTGGTTATTGTTACTGAGAGACGAGGGTTCCCTGTGCTGGCTGGATGACCGAAAGGCATTTTGGACAGAGAAACTTGACATATCTTTGACCTCTGTGAGAAGACCTGCATAGGGTTCAGCAAGTAGCCTGTGACCAACACTCCCCTTGACAAACAGCACACGGCTCAGGGCATCAGCCACGATGTTCTGTGGACCTGGAACATACTTGATGTCAAAGTCGTAACTCGCCAACTTGGTTACCCAGCGTTGCTCACAACAATCTAGCTTCGGCTTTGTCAGGATGTGAGTCAAATGGTTATTGTCTGTTCAGACTGTGAATGTGTGGCCTTTCAGCCAGTGACTGAACTTTTCGCAGACTGACCATTTCAAGGCCAGAAACTCCAACCGATGAGCTGGATAGTTCTTTTGGGACTGAGACAATGACTTGCTAGCGAAAGGAATGGGCCTGGCTCGTGCTTCTCCCTCCTGAATTTGAAACAGAACCGCGCCTATGCCATCCAAGGAGGCATCAGTTGACAGCATGAATGGACGGTTGAAATCGGGATGAGCCAAGACAACACTGAACCAGCAAAGTTTTCAGACTCTCAAAAGCCTGTCCCTGTTCCGGGGTCCAGTCAGCCGCATACAACTTCCTGCATGACAGTTTGTTTTTATGTTTACCTTTTCTTTTCCCACCTTTCAACAGGTCAAACACTGGCTTGGCAGTGGCAGAGTATCTGGGCACGAAGTGTTGATAGTAATTTACCATCCCCAAAAAGGATCTTATCCGCTTCTGGGACGGGGGTCACGCCATCAGTCTCCATGAGATCAGTGTCTGTCATGTTGGTGATGTTCTCAACCTTACTGGGGTCTGTTGAAACACCATTCTCATCAATAATGTGGCCAAGAAACTTTACAGACCTCCTGAGGAAGAAGCACTTTTTGGGGGCTAGCTTCAAGTTATGGCCACGCAGCCTCTCAAACACCATCTCCAGGCGCAGCAAGGCAGTCTTCTCATCAGGCGCAAACACCAACAAGTCATCCAAATAGCATAGCAGACTCAAATAGTTTTGGTCTCCGAAAATGTTGGTCATCATGCGCATGAAGCTCCCAGGACTGTTGCAAAGGCCCTGCGGCAGACGGTTGTACTCATACAGACCCATGGGAGTGGTGAAGGCGGAGTACTTCCTATCGTCCTCATGGAGTGGCATGTTGTAAAACCCGGAGGTCAAATCCATCGTGCTGAAAAGGCAGTTGCCTCCTAGCGCTGCCAAACAATCTGCCTGGTGAGGAAGAGGGTGAGCATCCTTCAGGGTCCTTTTATTTAACCAGCGAAAGTCTGTACAAATGCGGAGATCACCGTTCTTCTTCCACACAAGCACCAATGGTGAAGCGTATTCACTGGTTGATTTTCTGATGATCTCTTTTTGCTCCATCTCGCTCAGCACCTGGCACAACTTTTGATACTGGCCAGGGGGCACTCTCCTGTATGGGAGTCTGAATGGTCTGTTGTCAGACAGGTGTATGCGATGTACAAAGTCCTTTGCCTCCCCACAATCAAGATGGTGGCGTGAAAAGACATCCTCATACTGCAAAACAAGATCAGCCATCCTCCTCTTACAGTCCACTGACACTTCACATGACTCAATGTCAACAGTACTGAGCCCAACTGAATCGAGCTCGTCTTTGGCAGAATCTGCATCAACAGTAGGAGGCACGGTTGATTGGGTGCAACCGGCCAGGGGAACCTCTGTCTGTTCAGCAACATCCATGTCCTCCAGCGCCACACATGTGTATACATCAGCCAGCTTTGCATTGCGCCTCAACAGCACAGGTCTGTCAGATGTATTGATGAGCTTTAGCGGGACCCGCCTGTCTCCCCACAGTGTAGTTACAATCTTTGCGACCAGAACACCTCTGGGAGCCGAATGGGACAACGTGGGCTCTGTTATGACGGTGCTACCTGGGGAAATAGCAGTGTTCTTGGGCAGTTTTCCCCAGATAAGATATTCACGGCCAGGCTCAAGGTAAGTGGCTGAGTTACATCTGACTGTACCGACCTTATCAGGAACATCTCCTCCTTTCCAGGGGTTCACACCTGAGAGCATAGACAGGAAACATTCTGTTTCTGGGTCTTCGTCTGGGCAAGGTCCAGAGACTGTTTTCCAGTAGGACTCACATAGCTTAGACTGATGCAGGATGTGTTTTATAACATTTGTCCCGAGTCTCAACTCATCGTGCTGTCCTGGGACGAGTGTGGGAACAAACATCTTACAGCCATACACTCCCATTTCCACATCAAAAGCACACTTGGGCCTAACACGAAGTCTGCCACATCCAACAAGGACTACATTCACATCAATCCGTTTTTGGTCGGTTATCACTCCAGCATCTCTCAGTTTCATCTCAGCTGTTTCATTAATGCTACATGCCATGGAACCACTGTCCAACATGCCTCATATTGTCACTGTCCCACCCATCACCACAGGTGTGTAGAAAAGACTGTCACTACTGCCAACTCTGTGAATATTCTGATAAAGGACAACTTCAGATTCATCACGAGTCTCTCACAGATGTGTAAACAGTCTCAGCATCAGACATGTCATCTATTTGGGAGTTTGTTGTGCGACCTGTACTGCCTCCCTCGGAATACAGGTCAGCTAGGTTCCCTCAGTTTGGGAATGGGGGAAGTTCTTGGCAGGGCAGTTCAGTTTTGTGTGGCCAGGGGCGTGGCAGGCAAAACACAGTCTCTCGGACATACAATGTGTAGTGGTGCTGTGGTCCGAGTCATTACAGACCTTACAAACTGCCTCTCTGACGCGTTTCTCACGATAGGCACGCTGGAATCTCCCACCTTGCATTAGACGTGCAGCAGCGCGCAGTTGCATTTTCTCCATCATCTCCTGAAACATGTCGACCACACGAGTGAGAAGTCTCTCCTCTGACTGTTGGAGATTCTGTGCCACAGCTGGTACAGAGGGATGACTCATAGCATGAGGCTCGCCTTGACCTGGGGTAGATGCAGGAGAGGGGCAAGGAGGATGACGCACATGATGCTGGCCTTGGAGAGAGAAAGGTGAAGGACTCTGAGTAAGACACTGCACAGACACTGTCTGACTTGTTGATGGCTGACTAGGCTGCTCAGAGGCGGCTGCAGTGACGTAGTTTTTCAGTTCTGCAGTACCAGCGGCTCCACCACTGGCCCTCAACTCCCTTTGATAGTCATCAATCCTCAGCTGAACATCACGTGAGGTCCATTCATGAAGTGGCTTACACTTTAAGGTGCAAGACAACTCTGGGTCTGGGCAGTGTTTGACGAACATGAGAGCCACTTCATCATTCATGTTCTCTGTCCGCTTCCCTTGTCTGCTTAGGCCCTCAAGTGCTAGGTCGGCAGCTTTGTTGAGTCTTATCCAGTAGTCGACTGGATTTTCTCTGTGCTTAGGCAGAGTGGCATAGAAGTCTGCTAGAGGGAGACATGAGGGCGCAACACTGAAGTAGTGGAGAAGAACATTGTACATCAGTTCAGGTCTCTGTTTAACGTCAAGTGTAGGATCACTACGCAAGGCAATCTTCACAACATCCCTGGCCTTGCCCATTAAATGGCTCATAACTTCCTCGGCTTGGTCGCACACAGGAATCTCGTTTTCTGAGATGTGTTTTAGTCATGTCAATCCAGTCCTGGACTGGGTATTTGTCGGTGTTATCCCCTCTGAATGTCTGGAGTCCTTTATCAGAGTTTAGATGGACTGTCACATGTGGAGAACGGTCATGTCGGTCAACATCATGTCGGTGTGTTCTGGGTGGTAGTAGTCTGGTGGTCACTGTTCATGTTTACTACACCAGCTGACATCAACTTTGCTACAATGGATTCCCCAATTTGAGCACCTAACTGCCCTACCATGTCTGTAAGATGATGAATAGCATCCAAATCACTGCCAGGAGTGGATGTGAGGGGACCGTCTCTCATAAGCCCACTAACAGGAGTACTACCTGGGCTCTGACCTAGCCCTGTATCCTCACAACTATCACGCGTTAGCTTAGAATGTCCCACATCCCTACTGCCCGCTATATGACTGAGCCAAACACCCCTACCTTTTGGCAGACGAGGACTAGCAAACTCATCCATTGTTATTTTACCAGCCGTTTATAACCATTAAATGGACTTGCGTTGTGTGTACTTAGAACCAAAATGTAGTAGAAATGCAAGTTAATGTAAAAAATAAAATAAAAAAATAACCAACACAATAAGGATAGACAATTCAAAGCACTATGCCCTATTCCACAGTCTTTTATAAACCTTATATGACCACAGTAGTCTTGAAAAGGCTGATCAGGACGGCAGCACAGCATCCACAGCGACGAGCATCAAGCTGATCTGAAGATCTGGGTCATGGCACCAGTGTAACAGACTTGGAATGGCATTGAAGGAGACAACTCAGAGGGTAGTTTTCCAGCATTTATTCGCTGCAGAAGACAACATAAACCACATTAGTTTCTTCCTGGTCTCACTCTCTCTTTATACATCCGCTCCTAAACATGCAAGAAAACAGAATTCACACAAAGGAATGCCAAAGTATCTGCGTCGTTACGTTATATGACAGGGCAGCCTGACGTAAAAGTAAATGGTGCCAAAAAGGCTAACTGAAACAGCCACTAAACTTATATTTTCCACAGTCAAAACGGCACGTAACAGCTTGATAAGGTCATCGCCTTAGCAGTTACTAAAGTACGTAGCGTAAACAGTTACATTCCCGAAGAAAACAACATTATTCCACACAATTTACCCTCAACAGTACGAAACACCATTGTGAGGGGAAGTCGGGACTACGGGTGCTTTGGAGGTACAAAAGAGGCGAGACGCCGCTTCCGCAGGAAGCATTAACAAAATAAAATGCTAAATAAAAATAGCTCATAAAGATAGAACTCACATAATACTCAACAGAATAATAAAGTACATGTTTAACTCTGTTACACTAGCTCTTAATAGCATTTATTGCTCCTGTGGTGTAGCTCCGCCATGGGATGAGCTGGGTCACCCAGCAGAAAAACAGGGACAGCATCTTCGCCCTCTATCAATTCTTTAGGGTATGGGGGAATTGCTCCATCTTTTAGGGCACAACTCTAGCTCTGAACATAATGTAACATGTCCGACTAGCTAGCTTCTAAGCTAATTTTAACATTACCGCCAATGGGGAAATGATAACTGCAATTAGCATTAGCGAATATAATATATCTTCGCACATCTTTTCATGCTTCATACAGACATACTTACAGACTAAGGTCTCTCAAGGCTACCAAAGGGAAGAAGTAAAACGAAGCACCGTGTCTTCTCATTAGAATCTAAAAACAACGAGGCACTAACTGTTGTTGTAACTCGTAGCTCTGAATAGCATTTAAGGCTAACTGGCTTGGCCGCTCCATAGGGCTGGTCACGGCGCTCGCTAATCGCTCCAACAGCTGCTTCCTCCACAGAAATGCAGACTTTACTGCCCTTGAACGTCTTTAAAGCTTGAAATTAGTTATCCATGTTGAAATGAATTACTGGTCGCCCTGGCTGTTTGTTTTCTTCCGGGTACGGGTCACGTGATAGTGAGTGTGACGAATCAGGGACGGAGACGTAATGGCTGCTAATAACCAATCCAGTAGCGAACACGGGTGTGGGGCTCATTTTTTCTAACACACATCCGTTTCCGACCGTCCACACTCAACCAAAACCCCGGAGTTTTCAAATACCTCCAACCTCTGGGGAGTTTTCAGACTCCTCCGTTTAGGGTGCTCCAAAACTCCGGCGTAGTGTGGCCGCTCAGTGTAACCGTAGCAAATACGGAGTAAAAACGGAGTAGTATGGACATGGCCTGAGTCACCACTGGTGCCCAGACTGCTAACACAGCCTCAAAGTTGCACGCAAAAGCAGGGACTTCTCAGTACAGTCTTTCCCTGAAATTGCACTGGATGATAAAAATGGATTAAAAAGTCTGAGTCACATGTCCAGCCTCAGGATACTGCCAGAGCGTGAGTTTGCATGACTACATTCTTTATTTTCAATAAAGTGGCAGTATTTTTATATATAAAAAAAACATTCATCTCAGTCTGTTTTCCACGGTCTCTGGCTTCTTTATTGATTGAGTAAGTATGACGTAAGTGTTAGACTAATTTTCTGCAACTAAACTGAATCCATTCATTACAAAACAGTCATTCAGACTACAGTAATAATTAATGCGGTGTGCTCGTTTAAAACCGAAAAAATCTCAAACTTATTGTTTCCTATTTATTTTCCTTTTCGTTCTCTGACTGCAGCCTGACAGTCCTGTAAACGACACTCATAGCTCTTCAGTGTTATCCTCAGTAAAGACACAACATCCAAACATGGCTGCTGCAGCACTCGTCACAGAGAACTTTAAGTTTGTGTCCCTCTTCTTCAAGAGTCTGATTGCACTGGGCACTGTGGCCAGCCAGACTGCATACAACGTTTTCTCCTTTGAATGTCCTTGTTCGTCTGGGAGGAACTACCTCTACGGCCTGGCTTCCATTGGTGTTCAGGCGCTGGCATTTTTCCTCGTTGGAATAATGATGAACAAGAGCACGTGGGACCTAGTGTCTGAGTGTCGGCTCAGAAGGTGCCGGAAGCTGTCGGGAGCCTCTGCCTTTGCGCTGCTGGGAACCATCATCGGTCGAGGTGTGGTGGCGCCGATAACATGGGTAGTTTTCTCTTTGCTGCAGGGCCAGGCGTACATGTGTGCCCTCACCGAGTTCGTTGACCCCGGCACACTGGAGGGCTTCCCCTCAGGTCAGGGGTCGATGGTAATGGCGAAATTCCCATGTCAAGACAGTGTTCCAACAGAGCTGCAACGCTTCTGGGCCGAAGTTGAGCGACGACTGAAATATGAATCTCAGGTAGTGGAGTACTTTATTTTATTTTTTTGCAGGTTTAGTGTAGCTATTACAGGTGCACACAAGTAAGGGATGTTAAATATCAATCAAAAATAAACGCCAGCTGCTACTTTCGATCTTATTTGCCATCAAATCCCATGAAAGGAATACATTTTGGGAGGCATTTATTTGCTTTCTTTCCAAAAAAATAAGCGAGAGGCTTGAAACCAATCTTGTTTTTTTTCCTTAAGTATGGAGCTGGAGTGTGGACATAGTTAGCCTAGCTTAGCATAAAGACTGGAGGCAGATGGAAACAGCGAAATTCAAAAATACACCTACAGCCTTACGTGCTGGAACTATTTATTGATGCACAACAGCTGTATCCATCTGCCTAGTGCTTCTGTGTAGCATCCCCGTCTACGGTGCAGGTTGCTAGATACAATGCGGTCACTGAGTAAAGGTTTTGGTCGTAATAGCACTAAACCTGGCAATCTCACTGTGAAGAAAAGACTTCAGGAGGCTGCACAGAGTCACTGAACACTGTGACAAGAATAGTTTCATTATGTAGCTTGTTTCTGAAGCTACATTAATGGAATTGGAACTTTTTGGCACATGTGGAGCAATGACTTATGTTTGTCCACTTATTTTAGTATATAGTCGCTACGATAAAATGTTTAGCTTTATGGCTAAAATTAAAGACATCTCATTCCAAATGTAAGTCTATGGGGGAAAAGTGTCTTTGGGCACAGTGGCATCACATGAAGGTCCCCGGAAATTGTAATTCCATCGTTTTTGGCCACTATGTAAAATTTGCTTCAAGGCCCAGCGCTCTTCCTGCAGGGTTGTTAGAGAGGGGAAGAGTAGACAAAGGTAAAAATATGAACCAGCAAACACAAATGTAACTGATCCATTGCCTCAGAACCTACTAATGGTGTTGGCCTCAATGCTCTCTGTTCTTTTCAGCTCATAGGCTGGCTGCTGGTGGCAGTAATGTCATTGACGGTGTTCCTGATGCTGTGCATGAAGCGCTGCTCCTCTCCACTTGGCTACCAGCAGGAGAATTACTGGTCCCAGTACCGCTCTGATGAAAAGACCCTCTTCCAGCGCACTGCGGCTGTCCACGCCCGCCTGCTGGCCGCGGAGAACGTTAAGAGCTTCTTTGGCTTTGGGGCACTGGAGCAGCTGGCTGAGCACCAGAGTGCCGGTCCCATCTGTAGCACCAACTGGAACAGGGTGACTGGTGTCTACCTCTACAGGGAGAATAAAGGACTGCCTCTTTAGAACAGGCTCAACAAATGGGCCACGTACAGTCTGGAGAATAACATGGAGGCTATGGAGAAAGAGATGGACATGCTCAGCTGACCGGATCCTTCTGGAAGGTGGTCCAGTGACTGCTAGCATAAAGGCCTCAGTATGTTTCAAACAGAGTGGGTCATCAAATAGCAACTACAGTGTAACCCCCTCCCTCTTCTCCTTTCCTATTTCATAACTTTCTCTGACAATTGTCGTAACTTTCTGAAACAGACAATCTTGACGGTCACACACACTATTTCTGCCACATTGCCTTTAGGCAGGTTTCGATGATAAGACCAATTTAGTTTGAAACATACTGAACCTTTTAGTTCACCATCAATACAACTTTGGTTATGCTCCCAGATGGACACTTGGACAGCTGTGGACAGCATTTGGAAGACAAGTTTGGAGGGCACCAATGCACGGTAGATTGCTATGCTACCACTTGTAGCGTAGTGGTGGCGTGGACACGTCTGGACAAGTCTGCTTGGTCACACACATATATATGTGTTTATATATGTTAGTTTTTGCCATTCAAATTATCTGAAAAGTATCCTTTTGACTTAGTGTTTCAATGTGATCCAAAAATATAAAATTTTAAATAATCCGAGCGTATAGGGCACTGAGGTACGTTTACCCCTGGTATTAACATGTGGTCTGTGTCTTGATATGTTCACCATGTTTGTTGACAAGCCCGCCTGCTTTGCCCACCTAATTTGCAAATCAAATTTGATCACAACGCGGGCTGAAACTAGTCAAGGAAAAAGCTTATTACCAGGTGTAAATGTGGCGCTAGATAAAGGATTTGAATGTAATTAAGTCAGATTCCTCATTAAAAGATTCAGATTATTTCTAGTTCCATTTGCAATGTTCCTTTTAAAAGTTAACTTTGTTCATTAATAAACTCAAAACCATTACGTGTGGCAGTATACTGTCTATGGGCTGAATCTGTCAGAGTACTTTTTAGTTTTTTAAAATGTTTTCATCTCTTTCAATAGGCTGATAACAATGAGGCGTGGTCTTTTGTCATGCAGTATTAAATCCCCAACATCCAACTTGGGGATGGTACCTGTGTTTCTGTACTGATGCTTTATTCAACAACAAGAATCTGGCCAGACAGATTCCAATGCTCGGGTCTGCAAGCCAATAGTGTAGTGGACCCCAGCCGGACAATAGTGAAGCGTACTGATGTTTCCAGAGGCTTTTATGTGTCAGGGCCAAAAATCTAAACTGAAAAAAAAAGATTTTAGACTGTAAGAAATAAGATTTGAATCTGAAACATGAGAACTCAAATATCAAAATATATATGAAAGTGAAAAATGAAAATAAATATTTTATTCAAAACAATTCCAGAACTGAATCAAAATTATATTCAACCCCAAAAAACTTTTCATTCACTTATTTTTTATTTTGAATACATTGCTGTATTTTTCAATGTTCAAGACCACAACTTGAACTTTAAGGTTCAAATTTTTTTTCAAATGATCAAAACTATTGGCCTGGATTTGGCTCCATTGTCAGGTTTTGAAGGCCAAAACGGTAATAGGGGATGGACCCAAATGCAGGGAGACACAGTGAAACAGAGGGTTGAATTATGGTGGCTTTAATTACTAAGAAAAATGTCTAACACAAAAACTAGAGCAGGGGAATCAAAAAATGTATAACAAAAAAAAATCCAAGAAAACAAAACTACTAAACAGAAAACATGGCAGAGAAGAGCAGGGATCACATCAGAGACATACCAGGAATCATTGTCCAAAAAAAAACCAGGGAGCAGAGCAGGAATCACAACAGGAAACACCACAGACCAGGAAACACCACAGACCAACCGACAATGACACAGGGGACACACAGGGTTTAAATACACAGGGAAGGTGCACAGCGTTGCTGAGTAAGCAGAGCAAACCGTTTTTGACCGTGCAACATTTAATGAATGTAAATATTATGATTTATTTGGTCTATGTAGAGGAAATGGATAACGACAGAGAAAGTGGTTGGCCTCTGATTATGTGAGAAATAAAATACCTATATTGGAAACTGGACTTTATTTATGGCACGTGTCAGAACAAACATCAGCAACCCTGGTGACTTTTTTGATAAGCAACGAGGTCACTACAATCACAATATCTAAATGTTCACATTTAGATATAAAATCATTAATCTCCTCTCTCTCCCATTGTACTAGAAATTATATCATATGGAGGATAACAATTTCTGTTGAATACTTGAATTTATTTTAGGTTCATTTTTTATCCATGAATGTATTAAGACACAAACCTTATTGGTGTTTATTTTTATTTTTTTATGAGAGAAGTCTATTGGAAATCACTGACTTATTTAAAAAAGAGCAAAACAGCAAAAAAAGCTGAACGGTGTTTTGTCTTTTATTAGGTAATAGTTATGTTGGTGTGCTCTGTTTGCTAAATAGCTACTAATGATGTATCTTGTCATTCTGTATATTCTTGTTTTAGACTACATTCTCTACTACAACTAAAAAAACAAACAAACCGGCCATACTCCTGACCAGAAGATGGCGGTAATGAAGCTGAAAGAAGTTAACCTGTAAAATTCATCAGTGAAGTAGAAATCTTTACTGCGCATGTGTGAAAGTCTGTATTTAACTGTCGAGCGGGCTGATTCAAAATACAACGTTAACCAAGATGTCTTTGATATCTGCGCTGCAGTTTCTGAGGTTAAATGAAATTCCCGAAGGTAAAATTGTATATGTGTGTATGTTGTAAATTACCTTGTCTATTATATTGTAGATAGAGACCACGCTTAATTGAATTTCCCGGCTGTTTGTCAAGCAATGTTGACAGCTAACGTAGCTATTTCCCGGGTTTTGTGCCCCGTCCTGTGTAGAGGAAGAATAACGCTACTAACTCCATTCACATATCTTGCAAATTAGACAATGCGGGCTGCTTTCGAAGTAAAACACAGTTAAAACGAAACTCCAGACCTGTACCTAAGTCGCGACGAGCCACTGGTGTTTTCGGCAAACAACTGTCTAACGAAGACTCACTGTAAATTTGTGTAACACGTAAATCACAGCGTTTGTAACGTTAAGTAAGCCCAGTTTAGTTTAGCTTGCATTAACTAGTTATCTGTTTGCCGAATTAGGTTAAAGAATACAGGTTTATAGTTACTGCTAAACGTGTTAAAGCCATGTTGTAAGGTTATTAAGACACATCGACTCCTGATAACGTTGGTACTCTTTAGTGTTGGCAGCTCCTTCAACAGATCTTAAGTTTGTTTAATTAAAAAGGCACAAACGTCATCGTTTGGCGGAAATATCATTTTGGTTCATATAAATCGTTACATTTAATATTATTTTTCATACATTTTGTTTTTGCTCTAAACATTTACCAGCTTTTAATTTCCCTCAGAAAACAGCTCTCTCAAGTTCCGAAATACCGTCTGTCGTGTTTTTGTATCACTTGGGGGGGGGGGAGTAATGTGATAACTGGTGTGATTTCTAGCCTGGGTGGATGCAGTGTGGGACTTGGAGTTCACAGAGAGAGAACCACTGGATGACACCATAGAGGACGAACTCGCAGTCAGTGGAGACAAGGCCTTCAGAACTTTGTACCAGTGTTTACTTGCTCATGCTGCTGACCAACAAGATGGAGCTTCACAGGTAAAGCTGATCCAGCACTGAAACACTCTGTCCTCTGCTCCACGGAAAACAAATAGGAATGTGTATATATACTGAAATGTACCGAACCTAGTGGCTCTTCCTGAAATGCTGTGTGCTCTGATGTTGATGCAAAACACCAGTGTGGTTTTTTTTTTTTTTTTTTTTTTTGGTAGCAGCAGTAAGCATTGTCTTGTCTCGCTGCAGAGCATCTGGGCGATTCTGGGGGAGAACGAGGTGTCGATCAAGTCCCTGGTGGCCGTGCTGTCCTTCTTTGTCCTGGCGGGAAAAGCCAAAACGGCCAATGTCCAGCAGAGGGTGAGCAGTCTGCATGCAGCATCACTCTACCTGCTGCTGCTGGGAATCCCAGGTGAGGAAATCTAACAAAAAATATATCTGTAAGAACGTCGGCTTGTAGTTTCGGTGCACGTCAAATTTGTTAAAACTGTAACAATAAGGTTTCATCTTTTTTCTGTAATAACAGTTATTAGATACTGTCCAGCTTGTCCATTCACTTCACTTAACTTAACAGTTGAGCAATAAACAATTCTGTGGAATAGTGTGAAACCATGGGCAGGAATGTGTACTGCATTACTGGTATACAGGTGCATCTTTGTGTGTGCGTGACACAAACAAAACTGTGGAATATCATGAGAACCAAAACCTCAACACCAAATCGATGCCAAAATTCTGAAAACGTGTTAGTACTTTTTCTACTGTACCGCTATGGCACATACCATACGTACTCGGGATCAGGGCTTAAGACTAACGCTAATCTATGGAGGTGGCATTGAGTTACATTATGATGCGTTCAAGCTCTATTCAGTAAAAATGAATTGAAAGAAATACTTAATGACCTTGTTAAAGTTCAGTCCAGGTGATTGTTGTTAGTTTGTTGGAGAAGCTAACATTTATGTTAGCCCTATAGAACCATGTGAAAAGGGTTGTAATATATGCTCTGCAATCCAACTGAAAACATGAACCTTGTGTCATTAGCGTCAGTATTTAATTTTGGTGAATTATGTGTGCCAAAACTCATACTAGGGCTGGGCGGTATACCGGTTTTAATTTCCGGTACATATGAATTTTTCATATACCGTCATACCAGCCAAAAACAACTTCTGTCGTTTTTCAACAGGCAGCAAAATGTATTGTTCGCTGCTGGATGCGCTACGGTCGGAGCTAGTTGTCTTAAGTGTATTGAGAGGGAACCCTAGTCATGGTCATAACTTTATAACGACCTTTAACAACCTACAACTAACGTCCTTTAACAGGGTAAAACACCACGACACAACAGTTTATTACAGATAAACAATTTGTAGCACTAATAATTGTACATTTATAAAATTTCTCCGCCAAACTGCATGCTGGGTATAGCTCGCTAACAGTCTGCTAACAGCTGGGAGAGGCTCTGTCGCGCCAGTAACGTTACATTAAAGAGCGATGCAGACTGAACAACAAAAGGTATTTAGTTCAGACACGTATGCAATGCTGATTACCGTAATATGTGTGGTATTTGTTATAAATGTATGTTGGTGATATGAAGCTGTACATGGAGGGACTTCTTCTTTAAATTCCATTGGCGGATCGCAAACCAACTTGCATAGGTGCATACCGCCACCTACTGTACCGGAGTGTGCATTTTCAGGGTAACCTTTTT
>NW_022280271.1:61416-61722 GCF_004355925.1 Anarrhichthys ocellatus
GTGTGTGTGTGTGTGTGTGTGTGTGTGTGTGTGTGTGTGTGCACACACACACACACACAAAATACTTATTTTGTGTGTGTGCGCGCGCACACACACACGCACACAAAATACTTATTTTGTGTGTGTGTGCGCACACACACGCACACAAAATACTTATTTTGTGTGTGTGTGTGTGTGTGCGCACACGCACGCACACAAAATACTTATTTTGTGTGTGTGTGTGTGTGTGCGCACACGCACGCACACAAAATACTTATTTTGTGTGTGTGTGTGTGTGTGCGCACACGCACGCACACAAAATACTTA
>NW_022280271.1:81722-95232 GCF_004355925.1 Anarrhichthys ocellatus
AAAAAAATCCAAACCTACATGGCCCTGTGTGAAAAAGTGATTGCCCCCTAAACCTAATAACTGGTTGGGCCACCCTTAGCAGCAACAACTGCAATCAAGCGTTTGCGATAACTGGTAATGAGTCTTTTACAGCGCTTTAGAGGAATTTTGGCCCACTCATCTTTGCAGAATTGTTGTAATTCAGCCACATTGGAGGGTTTTCGAGCATGAACCGCCTTTTTAAGGTCATGCCACAGCATCTCAATCAGATTCAGGTCGGGACTTTGACTAGGCCACTCCAAAGTCTTCATTTTGTTTTTCTTAAGCCATTCAGAGGTGGACTTGCTGGTGTGTTTTGGATCATTGTCCTGCTGCAGAACCCAAGGGCGCTTCAGCTTGAGGTCACGAACAGATGGCCGGACATTCTCCTTCAGGATTGTTTGGTAGACAGCAGAATTCATGGTTCCATTTACCACCGCAAGTCTTCCAGGTCCTGAAGCAGCAAAACAGCCCCAGACCATCACACTACCACCACCATATTTTACTGTTGGTATGATGTTCCTTTTCTGAAATGCCGTGTTACTTTTACGCCAGATGTAATGGGACATACACCTTCCAAAAAGTTCAACTTTTGTCTCGTCATTCCAGAGTATTTTCCCAAAAGTCTTGGGGATCATCAAGATGTTTTCTGGCAAAACTGAGACGAGCCTTTATGTTCTTTTTGCTCAGCAGTGGTTTTCGTCTTGGAACTCTGCCATGCAGGCCATTTTTGCCCAGTCTCTTTCTTATGGTGGAGTCATGAACACTGACCTTAATTGAGGCAAGTGAGGCCTGCAGTTCTTTGGATGTTGTTCTGGGGTCTTTTGTGACCTCTTGGATGAGTCGTCGCTGCGCTCTTGGGGTAATTTTGGTCGGCCGGCCACTCCTGGGAAGGTTCACCACTGTTCCATGTTTTCGCCATTTGTGGATAATGGCTCTCACTGTGGTTCGCTGGAGTCCCAAAGCTTTAGAAATGGCTTTGTAACCTTTTCCAGACCGATAGATCTCAATTACTTTGTTTCTCATTTGTTCCTGAATTTCTTTGGATTGCAGCATGATGTCTAGCTTTTGAGGATCTTTTGGTCTACCTCACTTTGTCAGGCAGGTCCTAATTTAAGTGATTTCTTGATTGAGAACAGGTGTGGCAGTAATCAGGCCTGGGTGTGGCTAGAGAAATTGAACTCAGCATTCCAAAGATGTGATAAACCACAGTTAATTTATGTTTTAACCAGGGGGGGGCGCACAATCACTTTTTCACATAGGGCCATGTAGGTTTGGATTTTTGGATTTACTTGTGTTATCTTTGTCTAATATTTAAATTTGTTTGATGATCTGAAACATTTAAGTGTGACAAATTTTAGAATATTGTGAAAAGGTTCAATATTGAAGACACCTAGTGCCACACTCTAATCAGCTAATTAACTCAAAACACCTGCAAAGGCCTTTAAATGGACTCTGTCTAGTTCTGTAGGCTACACAATCATGGGGAAGACTGCTGACTTGACAGTTGTCCAAAAGACGACCATTGACATCTTGCACAAGGAGGGCAAGACACAAAAGGTCATTGCAAAAGAGGCTGGCTGTTCACAGAGCTCTGTGTCCAAGCACATTAATAGAGGCGAAGGGAAGGAAAAGATGTGGTAGAAAAGTGTACAAGCAATAGGGATAACCACACCCTGGAGAGGATTGTGAAACAAAACCGATTCAGAAAGAGTGGACTGCAGCTGGAGTCAGTGCTTCAAGAACCACTACGCACAGACATATGCAAGACATGGGTTTCAGCTGTCGCATTCCTTGTGTCAAGCCACTCTTGAACAACAGACAGCGTCAGAAGCGTCTCACCTGGGCTAAAGACAAAAAGGACTGGACTGCTGCTGAGTGGTCCAAAGTTATGTTCTCTGATGAAAGTAAATTTTGCATTTCCTTTGGAAATCAGAGTCTGGAGGAAGAGAGGAGAGACACACAATCCACGTTGCTTGAGGTCCGGTGTAAAGTTTCCAGTCAGTGATGGTTTGGGGTGCCATGTCATCTGCTGGTGTTGGTCCACTGTGTTTTCTGAGGTCCAAGGTCAACGCAGCCGTACACCAGAAAGTTTTAGAGCACTTCATGCTTCCTGCTGCTGACCAACTTTATGGAGATGCAGATTTCATTTTCCAACAGGACTTGGCACCTGCACACAGTGCCAAAGCAACCAGTATCTGGTTTAAGGACCATGGTATCCCTGTTCTTAATTGGCCAGCAAACTTGCCTGACCTTAACCCCATAGATTTTCTGTGGGGTATTGTGAAGAGGATGATGCGAAATGCCAGACCCAACAATGCAGAAGAGCTGAAGGCCAATATCAGAGCAACCTGGGCTCTCATAACACCTGAGCAGTGCCACAGACTGATCGACTCCACACTGCAGTAATTCAGGCAAAAGGAGCCCTAATTAAGTATTGAGTGCTGTACATGCTCATACTTTTCATGTTCATACGTTTCAGTTGGCCAAGATTTCTAAAAATCCTTTCTTTGTATTGGTCTTAAGTAATATTCCAATTTTCTGAGATACTGAATTTGGGATTTTACTTAGTTGTCAGTTATAATCATCAAAATTAAAAGAAATAAACATTTGAAATATATCAGTCTGTGTGTAATGAATGAATATAATAGACAAGTTTCACTTTTTGAATGGAATTAGTGAAATAAATCAACTTTTTGATATTCTAATTATATGACCAGCACGTGTGTGTGGAAATAAATCTCATACCGTTGGAAAGTCTGTTTATTTCCCTTTCAAACGGTGCCACATTTGTAAGGAACATTAATTTGTGGGATGAGCAGCAGTGCTGAGTATGTCGGTTGCGCCAATGAAAAATTTCCCAAATCTTCTCTGCCAATGCCAAACAGCTTATTTTGCCATTGACTCTTGTTTGGTGGGTTGAATTCTGAAGAAACAAGACATATTGGCAATTTAACAATTTATTCATTTAAGAAACAGGAGCCTCAGTAGCGTGTGGAAGAACCATACACAGCCACAACAGCCTGGCACCTCCTCCTCATGCTGGTCATCAGCCTGCTCACACACTGCTGTGGAATGGCATCCCATTCTTCAAAAAGCATTTGTCGCAAGCCAGCCAACGTGGTTGTGTTGGTCGCTCTGGCACGAACAGCACGCCCAAGCTGATCCCACAAGTGTTCAATGGGGTTTTAGTTCAGTACTGCTGACAGGCCATTCCATCCTCTCCACTCCCAAATCCTGGAGGTAGTGTCTGATAAACCCCGCTCTGTTGGCATTGGCAGAGAATATTTGGCAAATATTTCATGGGCGCAACCCACATACTCGGCTCTGCTGCTCATCCCACAAATGCATGTTCCTTACAATTGTGGCACCATTTAAAAGGGAAATAAACAGGCTTTCAAACGGTATAAGATTTATTGCCAAGAAGCATTGTTGCAACAAAGAAATAATCTACCAAACACAAATGTCCTTACTTTTTGCGTTATGTTTATATATGTATCACTTGCAATCTACAGTATATAGGGCACTGGGTCTCTCTGCCATGTGATCTTGTAAGATTTAGTTTTTGGCAAGAAACTTCAGGCAGATCATCGGGGATTAATAATAAATTTGCAAAAAACCAACCTGTTTTCAAACTTCCATAAGGTGAGATAAGACTCTACTATGATACGTAACATATGTATTGCTTCCAGGGAGCATCGCCACCAAGGTTTTCCATGAGGTTTTGCTGGATACGTGTTCAGACTTGACCTCTTACTGCTGGCCTCAGGACTCTGGAAAGAAGCGGAAGAAGGATGGCCTGAAGAGCTCTCAGGCGGATGGCAAACGCTCCAAACCACAGCGTAAAGGAACTTCAGAGGTAAAGTCCTCTATCTGAAATCACTCAAACCTGCCAACAGGGCCGCGGTAATATGACGGCACAACCATTTTCTTCAGACTTTCATACACAAACCTCATATGTAGTGCCACCTAGCAGGTTGAATTGTCTTAGTTCAGGTTGAAATGTCCTAAAACCTTCTGGATGGATTGCCATGATGTGAGGGTTACCATGAATGTCTACAAAGGGTGAATTTTCAAAATAGCCCTTTCTTTTTGTGGGGAACTACAGCCAATGAGAGCGCAAGACATTGGTTGAGGGGACACCTGGAGGAACAGGAAGGCCTGTTAGTTCGACAATTTGACACTATCAGCTCAATTTAGGACACTTTATTTTACAAAAGGTGACAATTGTTTCTTTATAACTGTATTGAAGCACTTATTTCACAAAAAATAGTGCAATGTTCTGGTACAAAAAAAATTGATATTCATTACACTTTTCAATATATTCTTAAAAAAAAAAAAAAAAAAAATTTGTTGTAACAAATGACAAAATGTGCTTGAATCGTAAAAGACAAATCAGAAGTATCCATCCATCCGGTTTCCTCCGCTTATCCGGGGTCGGGTCGCGGTGGCAACAGGCCAAGCAGGCTGACCCAGACTTCCCTCTCACCGGCAACATGTTCCAGCTCATTCTGGGGATCCCGAGGCGTTCCCAGGCCAGCTGGGAGATGTAATCCCTCCAGCGTGTTCTGGGTCTTCCCCGGGGTCTCTTCCCAGTTGGACGTGCCTGGAAAACCTGCAGTGGGAGGCGTCCAGGAGGCATCCTAATTAGATGCCCGAACCACCTCTGCTGACTCCTTTCGATGCGAAGGAGTAGCGGCTCGACTCCAAGCTCCCTCCTGATGACCGAGCTCCTTACCCTATCTCTAAGGCTGAGCCCGGCCACCCTACGGAGGAAGCTCATTTCGGCCGCTTGTAACCGCGACCTTGTCCTTTCGGTCACGACCCAGAGTTCGTGACCATAGGTGAGGGTAGGAACGTAGACCGAGTGGTAAATTGAGAGCTTTGCCTTCCGGCTCAGCTCCCTCTTCACCAAGACGGTCCGGTGCAGCGCCTGCTTTACTGCTGCAGCCGCACCGATCCGTCTGTCGATCTCCCGCTCCTAAATCCTCCGCGAATCGCCACCTTAACGTGGTGGAGTTTGAGTGGCTCAGTGATCCTGGGAGCTATGTTGTCCGGGGCATTAGCCCCTGGTAGGGTCTCCCAAGGCAAACAGGTCTCGGGGGAGAGCCCAGACTAAGAGCGGTTCAAACAACCCCTATGATAGTTAGCCCACGGACTACAGCCACCTCGCCCGGACCAGGGAAACCGGGGCACCCTCCCGGAGCCAGACCCAGGAGGGGAGCTCGTCGGCGAGCGTCTGGTGGCCGGGCCTTCGCCCATGGGACCCGGTCGGGCTCAGCCCGAATAAACGGCATGGAGCAGCCACGCTGTGGACCCACCACCCGCAGGGACAAGCATCGGGGTCGGGTGCAATGCACACCGGGCGGCGGGTCAGGCGGGAGGCCTGGGCGAGCCGATCTCCGGCAGCATAGACTAGCTCTAGGGATGTGGAAAGTCACCTCGCTAGCGGGGAAAGAGCCAGAGCTGGTGCAGGAGGTGGAGCGATACCAGCTAGATATAGTTGGACTCACCTCCACACACAGCGCTGGCTCTGGAACCAAGCTCCTGGAGAGAGGTTGGACTTTGTCCTTTTCCGGAGTTGCCCAGGGTGAGAGGCGGGAGTGGGGATACTCGCGAGCCCCCGGCTGAGCGTTGGAGTGTTGGAGTTCTCCCCGGAGAACGAGAGGGTCGCGACCATGCGCCTACAGGTTGCGGGGAGCAAGGCTCTGACTGTGGTTTGTGCTTACGCACCAAACAGCAGTTCAGAGTATCCGGCCTTCTTGGAGTCGGTGGGAGGGGTTCTGGAACGGGCGCCACCTACCGACTCCATAGTTCTCCTGGGGGACTTCAATGCTCACGTGGGCAATGATGGAGAAACCTGGCGGGGGGGTGATTGGGAGGAACGGCTTGCCCGATCTGAACCCGAATGGTGTCTCGTTATTGGACTTCTGTGCGTGCCGTGGTTTGGCCATAACGAACACCATGTTCGAACATAAGGTGGCTCATAAGTGTACCTGGTACCAGAACACCTTAGGTCGGAGATCAATGATCGACATTGTAATCGCATCATTTGATTTGCGGCCGTATGTCTTGGACACTCGGGTGAAGTGAGGAGCAAAGCTGTCAACTGATCACCACCTGGTGGTGAGTTGGATCAGATGGCAGGGGAACCGGTTGGAAAGACCCGGCAAGCCCAAACGTATAGTGAGGGTGAACTGGGAACGTCTGGCGGAGGACCCTGTCGGGGAGGTCTTTAACTCCCACCTCCGGAAGAACTTCTCTCACATCCCGAGGGAGGTTGGGGACATGGAATCCGAATGGACCATGTTCAAAGCCTCTATTGTGGACGCGGCCGCTAGGAGCTGTGGCCGGAAGGTCATCGGTGCCTGTCGTGGTGGACACCGGAGGTGAGGGAAGCCGTCAAGCTAAAGAAGAAGACCTTCAAGGCCTGGTTGGCCCAGGGGTCTCCCAAAGCTGCTGACAGGTACCGGCAGTCCAGAAGGGCTGCAGCTGCGGTGGTCGCGAATGCTAAAACTCGGGCATGGGAGGAGTTCGGGGAGGCCATGGAGAAGGACTTTCGGTTGGCCTCAAGGAGGTTCTGGCAAACCATCCGACGGCTCAGGAAGGGAAAGCAGGGGGGGGACTGCTGACCCGGATAGGGGACATCGTCGGGCGGTGGAAAGAACACTTTGAGGAACTCCTAAACCCGACCAACATGTCCCCGGCAGAGGAGGCAGCGCCTGAAGATCTAGGGGAAGGCTCACCCATATCCCTGGCAGAGGCCGCTGAGGTAGTCAAAAAGCCCCTTGGTGGCAAGGCGCCGGGGGTGGATGAGATCCGCCCTGAGATGCTGAAAGCGCTGGACATGGTTGGGCTGTCCTGGCTGACACGCCTCTTCAATGTCGCATGGGGGTCGGGATCAGTGCCCATGGACTGGCAGACCGGGGTGGTGGTTCCCATTTTCAAAAAGGGGGACCGGAGAGTGTGCTTGAATTACCGGGGTATCACACTACTCGGCCTCCCGGGGAAGGCTTATGCCAGGGTGCTGGAAAGGAGGCTCCGACCGTTTGTCGAACCTCAGATACAAGAGCAGCAATGCGGATTCCGTCCCGGCCGTGGAACAGTGGACCAGCTCTTTACCCTCGCAAGACTACTGGAGGGGTTCTGGGAGTTTGCCCAACCAGTCTACATGTGCTTTGTGGACTTGGAGAAGGCTTTCGACCGGGTTCTTGTGGGGGGTGCTGCGGGAGTATGGGGTGCCGGACCCGTTACAACGGGCGATCCGGTCTCGGTACGACTGCAGTAGGAGCTGTGTCCGCATTCTCGGCAATAAGTCAGACACGTTCCCGGTGGGTGTTGGCCTCCGCCAGGGCTGCCCTTTGTCTCCGGTCCTGTTCGTGACTTTCATGGACAGGATATCTAGGCGCAGCCTGGGGGTGGAGAACGTCAGGTTCGGGGGTCTCGGGATCGCCTCTCTGCTGTTTGCAGATGATGTGGTCCTGTTAGCCTCCTCGGATCTTGACCTCCAGCATTCACTGGGGCGGTTTGCAGCTGAGTGTGAAGCGGCGGGGATGAGTTGGCACCTCCAAATCTGAGGCCATGGTGCTCTGCCGGAAACCGGTGGATTGCTCCCTCCAGGTGGGGACGGAGTGCCTACCTCAAGCAAAGGAGTTCAAGTATCTTGGGGTCTTGTTCACGAGTAAATCAGAAGTAATACAACTGAAAAATTAAGGGGGGGGGGGAATAAAATGGAATCTGTAAAAAATTGTAAGCGGATTTCTTAGGACCCTAATGGAGTGTAGAGGGTACCGGAAAATAAATGTTCCTGTCTGTTATTCTCAGATGGAAGTAGATGAGTCAGAGGAAGAGGAGGAGGAAGAGGAGCTTCATTTCTCAGCCCAGGATTTGGTAAAGATCAGAAACGCTGTGGTTCTCCTGGTTCAAAGCCTCATCCAACTCCTGCAGACATTTCCGCTCAAAGACAGACCACAGAGCGTCGGCAACTTCACGCAGGTAGCTAGTGATTCCATCGTCCCGCCCGCTCGGTACCACATTGCATTGTTTTCATGTGTTTGTTTCATTCGCAGATCTTTAGCAAGCTGCTTTACTTTGAGCCAGTTATCGGAGAGATGACCTTTGCGGCTCCATGGTGAGTTGTAACTTTCACTTCTCTCTCCGTCTTGATAAAACAATGTGTGCAGGATTTGCGAGAGCTGACCGTTGTTATTTCTGCACAGGGATATCACCAAGCTGAGGAGTGTTCCAGAGATGGCTTTCTACGGCCTGCAGCTGCTCTGCTCGCCAAAACACGGCGACAAGAAAGAAGTAAGATCCAATAATCATGGTCCACGGTGGGCCAATAGTATACACACTTGTTGGTTTGGCATATTAACTTATCTGATTAAATTTGCAGCTATTCTGAACATTTTGACAAATGGTGTCATAGGTACTCTGGATAATCCACAGATCTCACTGTCAACTGTCTTCATGATGTTTCTGTAGTAGTGATGCATAGATTAGTCATATTTGCGGTTTTCGGTCATAGAATTATCATCCTGATAAATGGCGAATTATCTGTTTCATAGCATGGAGCTCTGTGGTTGTATATGCATATTGATCAATAGTAGTTAGTATTTCAGTCTTTTTGGGAGATTTATGTTTAAGATAAACTCAGGTGGTCTCTATGCTTTGGAAATGTTGACTGGGAGTTTTACTTCAAAACATTATTTATTTCCTTATAGCCATATTAACTTAATAAATTGTATGATAAATATTTTCAGCAATTTTAGATAATGAAAATAGGTTTAATTACAATGGATTCATATTTCTTATTATCATACCTGTCAAAGGAGACAAGATATATGTATATACACCTTATGGTTGAGGAGCTATTCCTGAATAATTTTGGGTATGTTACTTGAGGTGTTTTTTCCGAGAGCTAGGGTTTAACAGGTCAAACCCATAACAGAGTGATGTTTCTAATATTAACTGATGTGTCTGTTGTCCAGTCCCTGCAGAGGGTCTTTCACCGGCTTCTCTACGTGATCCTGATGATGAATAAAGCCAACAAAGGGAAACCCTCCCTCCTCGTACCCAGCCAGGCCATCCTCTCCACCCGTGACCAGGCCATCCGTTTTGTTTGGTAAACAGCTGTGTTTTGATCAATTGTAGAATTACTTTGTTCAAATCTCTGTGCGATATAGTAAGATTTAGACAAGTGACGACGTTCAATATTTTAAATGGTTCCACAGTTTTGTGAAGAACGTTCTGGTCTTCATCTCCACCAGACTGCAATGAATGAAAGATTCGGTAGAGGCCACACATTTCAGTATGAGATGCGTGATCATTAGCCTGTTTTCAAGGGGTTTAAGCCCAGATCCTGATCAACATTTTCTAACATTTGGTATCGATTGGCCACTGCCCGGTTTTCAGCTGATCAGTCATGACAGGTGACTGGCCCATCCGTCTCATATATGCAATTTTCTTGCTGGTCAAATTCACACACGTGTGATGGTTTTACGTTGTGCATACAGCAGCGGAAGCTGTGCGGTACACACGCACGCGCACACACACACACACACACACACACCATGTTGTCTGTGTGGAAGTTCTTCAACATGAATGAAGAAGACATAAGGCTAGTAAAAGTGTGATATACTGCAATTCATTTTTAGTTGGATTTTATTTGTCTTATAGAACCTGTTTGTGAATGAAAGGAACTCGGACAGAAAAATGCAGTTGGTACAGCTCTAGTATCAGTTTCGATCCAATACTTATATTTACTTTAATGTTGATTAAATATGTATCTGACATATTTAAATAACAGCTTTACAAACTTCTTGATCCAAATACTGGAGATGCTGGTTAAAAATGAGTAAGTGAATATGCTTAAAATATTGATCTATGCAAGCTTGACAGAATAATTGACGTGATCCAGTAGAGAGAAGTGTCACCCTGTTGCTGGCCAATACAGATCGATTACAATATGCCTGGAAATCTTTACTTTACATGTTAAGACCTCCCCCGCTTCTATAATGGTGAAATCAAACTGACTCAGGATCAGAAGCTAAAGGACAGGAGCAACAAAAGTCCGAGGACCTCAAGGGAAAGGGCCAGAAAATGTGGCACTAGTCAAGAGGAGAACAAAAAAATAGTTACTTTGTAAACTTAATGTCAAAATGAAACTAATTTGGGTAATGTTTTCATTTTGTTTTTTATGACAATCTGTGCACTTGCTTAGAGTGTCCTGACTGTCATCTACTGGAAATAAAGAGAAGTGAAGCTGGATTTGATTAGTATCTCTCCCGTATAAAAATAATCTTTAGATGTATTATAAAAGCCACCAAAATGTCAACATGATTTTTTTAAAAAACAATTTTTAATGGTATTTGTCTTAAATAAGTGGGCCAATTGCATCATACATTGCAACTGTAATAAGCATAATGTATGGCTTCAAGCAACTCCCATCTCCTATCAGTCCTTTATTTCTGTTGGTAGAAGGAACGCTGCACATCAGGATCTCTTGGTTGTTGATTACTTTCTAGCCATTTAACTGTAGACATGTTATGAGTCGTATTTGACTTTGTACATGATTTATGTGTTTGATTGCAGTCATCTTGTGGAGCAGCAGAAAGAGTTGGCGCTGCCTGTCTTGCAAATCCTCCTGCAGCATATCTGCTTCCAGGTGAATCCTCCAGCAAACACTCAGCAGTATTACAATTCCTGTTTGTGTCAACTCTTCATCTCTTCAAGGGGACATATCATGAAAAACTCACTATTCAGTGCTTGTGCATCAGGGTTAATTTCATTGATTTAAAAACCTTTTTTCCCATGACGAGATGGCACCAATGTCAATTAACACTACCGGCGACGATATCAAATCTGCAATATTGTTGACGGAAAAAAAGCGGAGTTTTAAAATATTAAAACTTTACTTTAAAATTTATTTTTCTTCACCTTCCATCCTCTCTTGTCCTCACTCTATCGCTCTCTCTGTTTCAAATGCACATCGCCATGACAGCGGCGCCAAGTCTGTCTATATCCATGTCTCAGTCCTGACAATAGTGCTACTATAATGCGTAATGTTTGCGACTTGTGGGTCGGGTGGTTGATTGACAGATTTATCTCTCTCTCATTGCTCACAATGGCCCACTGTCCCGCGCATCACTTGAGGACAACTGTGTTGATTGTGATTCAAACTGTGTCATTTATGTGAAATGAAATGACAAAATTATTGGTTAACCCAAATAATTAACCCAGTAAATTTTCTTTTTAGATCAGAAGACATGTGATTCAACAAGCCAATCAAATTTGGCTCCCCTTCCTTCAAGCTCATTAGGATATACCCCCCCCCCCCCCCCGGCATACCTACACCCACAGCTTGAGAACAACCTTTGCACAAGCCAAGCAGAGCAGACTGGGCTTTTTTTTTCAGGAGGGGGGCTTAAAGAGACGGGCGCAAAAAATGGAACGTTTCAGACAGAGGGGGGAATACAGATATAGTCGGACAGATGGCATGAGAAAAATAAAGTGTTTTCGAGCATTACAGCATGTAATGTTTTAGTAGAAACCCAAAATACAAGTATGAACCTGGCGGCAACCTCCGGTGTGTCTTAAAACTTGCATTTTCTCTACTGACCAAAAGGGGGCGACTCCTCCGGTTGCAAAAAGAAGGTTGTATAGAAAGAAGTCTATGATAAAATGACTCTACTTCAAACTTGATGCATTACCTCAGTAAACATGTTTTCATGGTCTCAAATGCAGAGCAAAAAACGCCTTGCAGTTGAAAATTATAGATATTGATATCACCCCAATTCTTTTTTTTTTTTTTTTTTTTTTTTTTTTTTTTTTTTTTTTTTTTTTTATGAAACTGCAATGAATAATTACAAAAAAACATTTCTCTAACTGTAGCCTAGTGAAGAAAGTGTAGAACAGTTCCTACCTGCAACAGGTTGGTCAGCATGATGAGTCTGCTCCCGAATGACAGCTTCACTGTCTCGCGTGGAGATGTTGGGGATATAGTGATCCACGATGTTGGTGTATTGAACACACAGATCACACATAATCACAACCACATTGTTGCGCACAGCAACCCCTGTGCCAACCGCCAGCTCCCTGGCAAACACCGGCAGGTACTTCTGGACGAGTTCCTCATGCTGCAGACACAGTTTTTGGAAAACGTTAGATGTGTAATGGGACGGCAGAAATGCATGGAGGTTAAGGCTATGAACAATGTTTCTAATGGTACATTTACACAGGCTCCATCATTTCCATGCTTCCTATTAATTGTCTATGTAAAAGTAGAGCCAATGTGGAAGCGCATTAAATTTGCATTCATTCAAATGGCCAGCAGGGGCCACTCCTCTGGTTGCAAAAAATAATTCAGTCTATGAGAAAGTGACCCTGCTTCTCACTTGATGTATTATCTCAGTAAACTTCGTCAACATGAGTTTATGGTCTCAATCTCTAGTTTAAAGTCTGCTTCAATACAGCATGATGTTCACTTAGTAAATTATGGTCCGTTTAGAGTAGAGTCTATAAAGCAGGATATATTTAATTGCGTGCTCACTGTATTTGACAGGTTGCTGCCGCTACCAGAGACGTATCGGACGTCTCTACATCACTCCTCCGCATTCCAAATATGGAAACTTCTGTTTATCGGTTGCAAAAAAACAACATGGCAACGGCCGTGATCCAAGATGGCGACAGCGAAATTGTCGAGCTCAAGGCTTCAAAATGGAAGTCCCCAAACCAATGGGGGACGTCACAATGACTACGTCCACCATTTGTATACAGTCTATTGGATGAACCTGAAAAAGACCATATGTCCCCTTTAAAATGATGAAGGCAGTCACATCGCATGCAAGGATATTTACAGACGATTGTAGTGATAGAATAGATTGCTTTCAGATTGTTTTTACCTGACTCATTAGTATAGCTGGGATATAAATGTTTCTGCTGTGGATGTTTAGATGGTGGAGAAGAGCGAGTTTCGAAGCTATGGATCCCAAGCTGTTGGGATGTTGACGTCCCAGATGGAAAGTACAGACTATGCCAGCTTCATTAAGTGGCTGTTTATCTTCTCCAGAAGCTCAAAGGTAACACAATTGGGACAATTGTCCCCTCAGACATTTTATCATGATTCACACACCAATACAGTACCTTGCATAAGTATTCACCCCCTTTGGATGTTTCATCCTTTTGTTGCTTTTATACATGAAATCATGGTCAATATAATTTGGCTTTTTTGACAAGAATTTGCAAAAAAAAACCTCTTTAATATCAAAGTGGAAACAGATTTTTACAAAATAATGTCAGTTAATTAAAAATATATAAGATAAAGTAAAGATTGCATAAGTATTCACCCCCTTCAGGTCAGTATTTAGTAAATGTACCTTTGGCTGCAATCACAGTAGTGTGTGTGTGTGTGTGTGTGTGTGTGTGTGTGTGTGTGTGTGTGTGTGTGTGTGTGTGTGTGTGTGTGTGTGTGTGTGTGTGTGTGTGTGTGTGT
>NW_022280271.1:95332-118176 GCF_004355925.1 Anarrhichthys ocellatus
TGTGTGTGTGTGTGTGTGTGTGTGTGTGTGTGTGTGTGTGTGTGGGGCTCACTCAGGCTGGCACATCTGGACACTAAGATTTTTCTCTATTCTTCTTCAAAACAGCTCAAGCTCTGTCAGGTTGCTCAGGGATCGGGCGTGAACAGCTCTTAAGTCCAGCCACAAATTCTCGATTGGATTGAGTTCTGGACTTTGACTTGGCCACTCCAGAACATTCACCTTGTGGTCTTTGAACCATTCTGTGGAGCTTTTGCTGTATGCTTGGGGTCGTTGTCTTGCTGGAGAATAAATCTTCTCCCCTGTCGTAGTTCTCTTGCAGACTGAGTCAGATTATCCTCCAGGATTTGACGATATGTTTCTGCATTCATGTTCCCATCTACCTTTACAAGCCTTCCAGGGCCTGCTGCTAAGCATCCCCAGAGCATGATGCTGCCACCACCATGCTTCACAGTGGACATGGTGCGTTTGTGGTGATGTGCAGTGTTTGGTGTTCACCAAACAGTGTCTAGTCCAGGGGTGTCCAAACTTTTCACTGAGGGCCACATACAGAAAAATATACCAAGGGCTGGGCCACTCACCAGAGGTCCGATATATCGCCTCACCCCTAGTGTGTTAAAGTGAGCAAAATCAATCAAATTTGCTTTCTCAATGTGCCTTTGTTCATATTTAACAGAGAAATGTTTGCTCACGTATGTTGAGCCGAACAGACTCATCATTCAAGTAGAAGGGAGTTGAGAACAGCTCGATGTCTTTCTCAATGAGAGAAAAATATTGAAAGCCAGTGTTGGCTGGTGGAACATGTTCTCTGTAGGGCTGTGCCACATCCAATCAATTTCAGCAAACATCCCAGTATGATTTAATGCAAAAAAAAATTAAGGTATCAAACACGCATTACTACTTTTCAGTTAAATATTTAACCTTTATTCCAACATGAAAAAAGCAGAAAATAACACTTTGATAAACACGTCAGGACATCTTATTTACAGCTAGTAGAGAAGCTTTGCATGTACTGCTTCCCTTTCCCACTAGTCTGCTGTCTGATTGTGAAGTCAGGCTGATCTGGGATCAGTTCTTTCACTGCAGTTTCTCCTCAAAGTTCTCCTCTCAAACGGGTCTTGGAGGAGCAGTGCTCGCACTGGCGCTCGCCTGTAGAGACTAGTCCGGACGGGAACGCGCAGCTTCCAAGCTGAATCTATTTGAGGACGCTGATTGGCTAAATTGTATGTCACTCATTTATATCTTTAATCGGCAATTGGCTAAACTGCTTAATAGACCCGCCTCTTTGGGGCAGTTTCTCCAGAGCCCCAGAGCTGCTGAGATGTGCAGACACGGAGAGGACGTGCAGGAAAAGCAGATATCATATTTTACACATATTAATGGGTGCATTCCATATTTCAAAAACACAAATATTGACAATTTGTATAGTTTATTATTATTATTATTATTTATTTTATTTTATTTGTTGTGGCTCAAGGTGGGGCGGCGCCCTATCACCCTCTATTGACCAGACGCACTGTTGTAAGCACTGACTGAGTTCTGTCATGAGAGACGTTATCACGGACACGTATTTACCCTTTTTAGCAGAAAGGTTGGCCTTTGGAAAAGCACATTTGACTTCGGACTGCGTGGGGAAGTGCACAACATTGAAGTTGCGTAGTTGTGCCCTCGTGCTCGAATTATGTTGACAGTTTTCACAACCGTGTTCATCACATCGCCAAGCTGGACTGTCTTAGCACAGAGGGCTTCTTGGTGGGTGATACGCTGCATTTTAACAGCCTCACCTCCACTCTCTTGTGCTCGCCTTTCATAGCTGGAGCCCTATCTGTTATAACTCCACACAGCTTGTCCCATCTTGTCAATTGCATCTAACACAGCTTCAAACATGTCCTTACCTGGTGTTGTGCTCTTTAGACTCCTAAAATCAAGCAGCTCCTCCGTAATGCAAAAATGATCAACACCCCGCAAAAAAATCAACAGCTGTGCGGTGTCTGTAGCATCTGTACTCTCAGCACAAGCTTTATCTGACACTGTTTTAAGTTAGCTGACGAGTCTTCGATTCGCCCCACAACTGTGTTTCTGGACATGCCAACGTTGTTGAATTCCTGCATTTTTTCCGGGGATATTATACCTGTGACTTTAGTGAGGCACTGTTTTTATGAAGTCACCATCTGAGAAAGGTTTCCCGTGGCGGGCAATGAGTTGAGCTACCTCGTAGCTGCTATTGTGGCTTTTTCTTGTGTTTTGTTAGCACGGAAACAATACTGTTGTTGAGCAAACTGGCTAGCTGCCATTTGCTTCATTTTCTGTTCTAGCTCGGCACCAGTGTAGGACGTGTCGTCATCCGGGCTAAACGTTTCTTTGATTGCTCTTACTTTGTGGAGAAGCTGCCTTGTTCAACACAGTATCTTTACCTAGTGGTGAAACTAAGAAGTATAATACAGTCAAGCGCAAGTTTCAAGTGTGGGCCATATTCCATTATATTTTTGGAATTTGCTGCGGGCCAATTAAAAATGGACCACGGGCCACAATTGGCCCGCGGGCCGTAGTTTGGACACCCCTGGTCTGTAGAAAAGTCCAAGGGGGGTGAATACTTATGCAAGGCACTGTATATGATGATTGTAGGTTTCTGTTCATACCGATGATTGCACAAGTTGATTTGCAGAACTTTTCTTCTTCATCTGTATTGCAAACATGAACATCACTGACTTTCAGAACACAGTTTTAAAACTGTTTTAAGAAACACTGCAGGATAAGGATAAGCCGATCACAAGCCATTTTAGCTCTAGCTTTGGCATTTGGAAGAGTTGTTCAGGTTTCAAGACCATAGGAATAACATGTATGAATTTTGAAAATGGGCGTAGTTCCCCTATAAACTCCTTTGACTAGATTATTGCTGTAAATAACAATTTAACAGACCTGCTTAATAAGTAAGCCACTGGGGGAAATGGGCTGTACCGCTTTTTCTTCCATAGTGCAGTCGTTTCAAATGAACAAACAAAATGTAACTGTTTAATGCCTATAGAAGGGCTGCAAATATCCCCCATTGAGTGTTAGCTATCAGTATCCATAGTCTAAATATCAGTCAGGCTTCATTACATCCTATCAGTGGGTGTGTACAGTGTGCTGTGCTGGCTTCTGTAGATGGTGTGCCGGCTGTTTTCCGTGGACGTAGTGATGGTTTTGCTGGAGCAGCCAGAGAGGAGGCCGGAGGAGTGTCAGGACCCGGAGCTCTCCTGCTTCCTGCCTCACAAGTTCCTGATCCAGAACCTGCTGTTCGCTCGGCGGATGGACGACTCGCCCACAGTCCAAGGCCACGCCCTGGCCTGCCTCGCCAAATGTCTGGAGCTGCCCTCGCTCAACGTCACCTGGGCAGTCCACAACCTCTTCTCTGCCAGTAAGAAAACGCACACTGGTAGAAGTTTGAAAATAGACATTTTTTTCCCTGTAAAGTCAATGTAGATGTGAAGAATTTGGGCTACTTTTGGATCTGAAACCAGGACCCGTTTCGGTAGACAATGCACTTTGTAGCACTGAAGTATGAAACTCTTTTGAATTATTTGAAAATGTAAGGGGATATGTACAGTATATATTTTAAGAGCTGCTCATAAACTGTTTTGTGGACACATTTTCACTGAAGTAACTTGTCTACTCTCTCTGTTTAGCTGGAACCCAGACAGTGTTTGAAGGCGAAATCACAGAAGGTACACTCTTTTGTTTCATTATTACAGATTTGTTGTTTGACTGGCCACAGAGGCTGATGGTGACAAACCCACCAAGTGTTTCTCAGAATAGAGAAGAGTTTGGTTTGAGACCTGTCGTAGGGTCTTGGAAAGATAAATTTTACCAGACAGATAAGATTCACACTTTATTTCAGCCTTGCTTTTGAAGGATAACTCTGGTTTAATATTTCTGTAGTTTTGGTATTCCTATTGGTATTAATCACCTTGTTATAGAAAAAAAAAAGCCAACTACTAACTAACAAAGCTGCAGCAAATTACGGAAACTATTAAGAGCCGGTCAAAATAGCACGGCTACCTTGTAATCTACATGTGTGGCGTTCGCCTATAGTTAGCCATCTGTGTGTTAACTATATCCCTAAACGGGGGCTGTGTGGTCCCTGTAAAGTTTAGTTGATCAATTAGATTAAATCCAAAGTGGCAGTAATGAGAAAACGTAAAGCAGCTTCGTATCATCTTCAAGACCATCCTGCCGGGAGGAGAGCAGTCGGCTGCTCTGGGAGAAGAAATGTCAGTCAGCAGCTGCAGCAATTTGAATCCAGACAGCACAAAATCCAGCATCGGGAGTCTCGGTGGGCTGGTGGAGCACTGGGTCTGACCTGTGTAACGGCAGCAACAGAAAGTTTGTAAATCCGGCAGGGAGTCGGGGCAGTCCCTTGGGACCAGACCCCCCCCCCCCCTGGTGCTGCGGTTTGCACTGGCAGATTTCTTTCAATGATTAAACTTAAATTATGGTCAGATCTTACACTTCGCACTTTTTAAGAATGTAGTGGAGTTTGATACCCAGGCCTTCATGGTTCACTGTCTTGCAAATTGTTTGAAGTGTTGAGGTTTTATGACTGTGTTTCAGGAAGCCTTAGTTCCCAGCAGACTCAAAAAACCTACCGCACTCTGCCGTTTAGGACTGTGGAGATTAGCAGCACAGACGGCTCCGACTGTGACGGTGAGAGAAGCTAATCTGATTTACCATACCAAATTATTTTTATTGTATGCATTCAGTGGCATTTTGTAAATGGATGTGCAAGATCTGTTTACACATTTGTGTAGGTGTGTGTATACACTCAAAGAGATGTATTTTCAAATGCAGCAAAAGAGAACCTGGCTCTCCTCCTGCGGCGGGTAAAAGACTCAAAGACGAATGTGAGAAAATCGGCGTTGCAGGTACCAGAAAAACTGAGCTTCACCGGACGGCTTCGTGTTACAAATTCAAATAATGATTAGCCACCAGTATGTGCTTCACCCTGGCTTTCTGTGCAGATGACCCTTTAGCCTCTGCTCTGTCGTCCGTTCACAGACGCTAGTGGGTCTCCTGAAACATAACGTGATCACTTTGAGCTGGGAGAACCTGGCTACACTGTCGGAGCGCTGTAGGGACCCGGCCTTGTCTGTGAAGAAGAAGGCCCTGCAGTGCATAGGAGAGCTGCTCGCTGTGAGTCTCAACCAGCAGCTCGGAGACACAGTACAACATTTTAAAGATAAAATAAAGAGAGAAGAAAATGTGTTGAACATTTTGCAGTACATATATTTCCTCTGACCACCAGGCTAAACCAGAGTGCAGCGTGGTGCAGAAGGCGTGGCTGCAGGGTGTGCTACCGGCTGTGGTGGACTCGGAGAACTCGGTGCAGGACAAGGCCCTGGAGGCTCTGGACCAGGTGCTGCTCAGCCAGGTCAAACCGTACTCTGCCAGCCGCCACCTGGATGCCAGTCGGAGGCTGACCTGGGACCTGCTGGGCCTGCTCTGCAACGAGTGCCGGAACCTCAGGTTGGACCAGCTACGTTCAGGCTACATACACACTAACATACCTGTAAACTTGTCACCTTTCAGCAAAATTCGCAGTTTCAAAATATATCATCCACGTGAATCGTGTAGATCCGTAGAGGTTTTTTTTTTTTTTGGGGGGGGGTCAACTGGCCAGCCAGCCAGCGTTTCTCAGATTGGAGTGAGACGAGGAGAAAAGGTGATGTGACGTGTCGAGTCTTCAGGCCAATCAGCGTTAAGATGTCTACACCGTCTTCATTTCCCTCTGTTAAACTTTAAGTTACGTAATGTTCCATTACAGTTCAGACTTGCTGGGTTAAGACTAACTAATTTTGTCGACTGTTAACATTCGTCATTATCGCGATTTAGGAGGAAAAAACGTAACGTGATGAAACATGCAGCCCCCCATGTTCCGGTTCAGGTCACTCGTTAACGTTAAACCGGAACACTGGCGGATCTGGTTGCAGGTTGTTGTTTTTTTTTAACTCAAAGTAGAATGAGGATGATTTCGTGGTGATAACGTCTGACTATGAAACATGAGGCCCAGCTACTGATAAGATGATGAGGTCAAAGAGCTTCAGGGAGAGGAGGCTGTTTGTGTAGCGCAGCTTGACGCAGAGCTGAGATGTGAGTGGAGCTGGGCCTGGAAAAAAGGTGGAGGTCTAAACAGACGTGAGTACAGCTTCCCGCTGTCACAGTATTTTAAATATATTGATAAGGCAGGGTATGCTAAATGCAGCCTCTGCTCCAAGGAGATGAACTACAGCAACAAGGGCTCACGTGCCCTCTCATCACACTGCCAGACACTGTTCACTGTAATGACCACAGCCAGTGCAGTTGCTCCTAAGGGCCCTGAAGTAATGAGAGGGTTAGGGAGCCTGTACCTTAATTTCAGCAGGTTGCTAATGCAGAGGTGTGTATAGATTACAGCTATTATTTTATTCTTGATAAACTACTTTAGCCAGAGTAGATTATCATTTTCACTTAAATAATTGACCTGGATTGAATGCATATTAATTGCAAATAGAATATAGGCCACAATTCTAACAGCTTTCGGTCTCAATGGATTTTGTCTAAATAAAGGTTAATAATAATAGAGCTGAAATACTGATTAATAACTGAATAATAAATTAGTTTTTTGCTTAAAGTAAATATTTTATCACTTAAGTTTCTTCTCGGAGTACACCAGAATGCTACATTTTCAAGCTCATTGAAAATAAAATTTTCCTGGGGGAGTATGCCCCGCCCCCGACAGGGTTTCGTGTTTCGGTGCTTGTCACCTTTTTCACCTCTTATGAGTTTACAGGTATGCACTAAAGAACGCGGTTTTAAAATGAAAATGATCTCCATCTACACCAGAGTTTCAGCACCGTTTTTAGAATTTTTATCGGTCCATACTTACACGCCTGAAAACGCATATCAGATGACGATTCACGTGCAGTGGGCATGTGGGTGCCAATGTATTTTCTTAGTTACAGAAAATACAACAGAGTATTATTGTACTCTTTAATAATAATAATAATAGATTGTGCTTGATACTTAAGGTCTTCCTCTATACTTCCAACACACACTCATCAAATTTACTTTAAAAGGAACACTTACAAATCAAGGTTCACTAACTTATGGGTCAATAAATTTGATCAATACACTCTCAGTTTCGTTGTTTTCTGTTCTCACACTCGTAGCTCTGGTGGTGGCTGAAGTCCCTGTCGTACTGGAGAGAATTTATGCTTTTGTTTGTTTACAGTTTCTTTGTGAACTTCACAGTAGTTGCGCAGAACAAAATGAGCATTGATGAGAACAGGAAAGTCCTCCGGTTTGTGTCCATCGCCCTCCTCAAAGCTGAAAACCATGACTTCAGACATCCGCTCCGTTGGGTGGCCGCTGGCTGTTTCCTCCACATGTAGGCAGTAGGAGCATTATATAATACAGAATTTAGCTGCTAGTATAGACAACAAGGTCAGCAACGCCTGTAATTTGTTATCCATGTTGAATTAACCTCTGGTAGTCGATCGGTAATCAAGGCTGTGACGAATCAGGGAAGGCACTGATTTATCTTTTCCAAGACCCTGCGGCAGACATGCAATATTTTTTGGCAACAGCTGAGAACCCAGTGCCACCTAGAGGATTTTTTTTTTTTTTTTTACTTTACTACTCTGTCAGACTGCTAAAACTCATTCAAGTAGCGAACGAATGTGTCTGCATCATTGTTTTCAAAGGTCTACCTTCCTGCCCGTCCAGACTAAAACGCAAACCCCTTCGGATAACAGTGTCCGTCAGTAGAAATTTCAAACGTCTCCATTTTAGGGGCCCTAAAACTCCGGAGTAGTGTGGCCGTTTGGCGTAAATGTAGCAAAAGATGTGCGCTTTAAAACAAAAACAAAGCAGTGTGGATGTAGCCTCAGTCCTGTTTGTTTACAAAATACGAACATGTGAAATAGTCAAAACCCAGTGAATGAGTATTGGCACAATGTTGGGTTTTATCAGGAATCATTTCAAAGCTAACTTTACTGACCTTCAAATGGCGCCATTGCTTGGAGAATGAGCACATCACTGCTGCTGTCTCGCTGACTTTGTTTCTTGTCCCGGGTCTCCAGCCGGTATTTCAGCAGGGCCTTCACCATCTGGTCCAAACAGAACAAGTTCACACAGACGCTCATCACCAACCTGATCTCGCACACTGAGGCCAATCACGCTGCCGGGGCCTGGCTGCTGCTCTCCAAGGTTGTCTCCTCGTCCCCCAGATTGCCCTACGGGAAGATCCTGGACGCCTGGGACAGCATGGTCGGGTGAGAGGGACACGCAATGTTTTTTGAAAACTGCTGAGAACCCAGTGCCACTTCGAGGATTTCTTTTACTTTACGACTCTACTTTTGTTCTTAGTTCAAAGGACGTAACTGCGACAACCTGCTGTCACATTCTGTGTGTGATGGGAGACATTGCTGTGCATTTGAATGAAGACACCAAGGATAGGATAGTTGGTTAGTGAATATGGTGTGGGATGTCGGGAAATTTTACAGGAGGAGTTTGGAACTGTCATAATATCTCTTTCTGTCTCTTCCCTCTCTCCGTCTCTCTCTAGTTGATCTGATGTCTTGGTTAAAGACTTTTACTTTGTCTCTGGAGGTGATCTGTGCTGCCGTGGAGACTCTTTATCAACTCGGCCGCAGCGAAGATGTCAAACAGACTCAGGTTGGAGATCTCGCCTTTTCTTTTTACAACTGCCTGTCATACAGTTTCATAATTCGAAATGTTGGGGTGCAAAATGTGTAGTTCCATGCCATAGTTCAGAAGACAGACCTTTAATAACAGCGCTAACACTAGACAAAAGGAATGTTATTTAAGTTTACTGATGCTGCTTGCATCATCAGTACTGTGAAAAAGATTGTCTCGGTGCAGAAAACTCAATGATCGGAAATTAAAACATGAATGGACATCCATTGCCACAGAATCTAGTGTCACCGTAATGGCCCACTTTATCAGTGTCTGTATTGTTCTACCACAGGTTCCAGAGAAAGCGTTATTTTTGTGTGAGCTGGTACAGAATGCTCATTGTTCATAACAGGAGGATTTGGTTGAAAATAAGTCTATATTATCAATTTGTGAATAAGGGCAGCTTTTTATCAAGTGATTAAGAACATTCTGATTTTTACAGCAAGAATGCTGCTACAGGCACAATTTTATTTCTTTTCTTCTTGGTTCTCTTTGCAATGCTGGGAAATATGTTGGAAAATGTAACCCTCCAGTTGACACATCTCTTCTACTTGTTAATTATATTGTATTGATAAAAGATAATGGAAGTAAATTTATCATTTTTTTTCATTATGAATCATTACAAATATGATGCATTTTAAAAATAGCAGATAGTCACAAAAAATAAATCATGTATAGAAATCAAAAAGATTGATGCTTCAAGATGAATTGCTAATCGTTTTATAATCACATCGTAGCCTTCAGAAGCGATTCGTGAGATGCCTAGAGATTCCCACCTCTACTAACGGGGACAAAAAAAGTGAAATTGGTCCAGTATTGAGAGAGACAGGCTGCAATGTAATCTTATCAGGGCAATTCCTCACAGTCAATGTACGTCCACTGAAAGTGCTTGTTTTTGCCACCGACAGGCTCAGATTATTATTATGGAACATTATGGAAAGGACCTGACAGAGAAATAAAACGCTTTTCTTAACCCCTTGCTTGTGTGTCATGTGACTTGTTCCCGAAAGACAATGGTGGAAACGTGATTGAGAGTTGGGGAAAGAAGTGACGGTGGTGTAGCTTAGTTTTATCAGAAACATTTTTAATGTCCTGGCTGAATATTTAGATGATTTTGACAACTAGGACGCCATGCGAGATTTCAGGGCGAGACTTGTTTGGACACAATAACAAACCGACCGGATCCAGGGTTATGTTAGCCAGCGTATGCTTGCTTTTTTGCCGATATCACATTTAGTTGTCCGGTAGATGAAATGATCAAAGGGAAAAATGTCCAATTGGAAATATGCTAAATAATAAATAGCATATTGAATAGCCTAATCGGCTCCCCAGCGAGATGCATTGCCAACAACGCTACGTTGGGTTGAAATTCCACCTGGCTTGTGAAACAGTCGTCAGGGAATTCTGGGAAATCTATACGGATTGGGCAAAGACTGCCGGCACAATTCCTGTATCCATACAGGGCATATTTATGACCAATATCACCCCAAAATTTTAAAAATCCTTAAACAAAATTCTTATTTTGAATAGTGTTTCACAACTTTGTTTATTGGTCACTAAGACACGAAAACAGGTGAAAAATACCTAAGTTACTCTTTAAATAACAAACAAATAGTTTGTGCCAAATATTCGTGGTCAGTATTAATTTATCAAAAAAAAAATTAAATGATTGCTGAGTGTGTTAAGTTTAAACTTGGAACTGTTTTCATGCTTCCCAAAACATTTTTGGTGGCTTTATCTTCGTATTTATTTTGATCATATACAGAATCTAAACTTGCCAAAGTCACAGCTCATCATCCAGAGTTAAACAGATTCTCCCGATATGATGTCCTACATCATGATTTAATTAAAAATATGACTCTTCCCTAGTTCCCGCTTTCTGTCATTTAATATGTGATTTCTTTTTCTTCAGGCTTTTCTGAACCAGCACTGTGGTGAGCTGGTGTCGGTGTGTGAGGCTTATTTAGCTGGCATCATCCTGAGAGAAAAGGGAGCCCAGAACCTCAATGAGGAGCTGATGGTGAGACTTAACCCTTTGCTTGCTTTTTCTTGGATAAACATCGGCCTGAAAGATGTCTGTTTTTTTTGATCGCGTATGGTTCATTTTATTTGAGATCAACACATACTGTGTACGGAAGTTGTGGCACACATAATTTCCAAAACCATCTGCTGCTCACACTATTCTCAGAAATAGGAGCAACAAAACAGACAATCGCTCTGCTAGTGTCAAAGCCAGACTTTTATAATACAGTCTCGGCCACATCGTTAACTGACCAGTTCAGTTACCACAAAACTTTGGCACATCAGGGTGATAAAAACACATGTGCTCAATCATAGGGATGATAAATGTCTGGGTGCTTTGAATGTTTAAATATAGCCATGGTGGCTTCACCGCATGCTCAAGTTTTACTTTCTATTTTGTATGTATTTTGTATTTTTGGTTTTTACAGCACAAGAGATGCTTTTCAGTTTCTGTTGCTTTTTGGGAAAGTGTTTTAGTGTTCTGACGGAAAGTTTTCTTCTTAACGCTGGATAGGCTCCACACGCTGTCGGCTACTCCGCTGATTATCTACTTGTTATGGCTTGTTTCAGTCTCCTGAAGTGTGATTTAATGTAGCTGGATTCACCATGTAGTTGTTCTCATTTACACATTTTTCCATTTCTGTTGCCGAACATGAAATAGTTATTTAATTATGAACACTACATGTCAACAAGCTGTCATTCCCAAGCTGCTGCACTATGGTTTTTTTCGAATCACTGCGTCATCTGATAAGATCAAAATAAGTCCAGGCTACTGACAACAGCTCTGCTGTGTATTTGGCTATATTTACATTTAGAAAAAGTGATTGCAAGAAATTTAGAGAGGGCTAAATGCTGTTTGCTGCTTCACAGCTGCAATAATGATTGCATAAACCTCACTGAGCAGTTTATGCTATAATTTAGGTGAGGAAACTGCATTTAGACTGTACGGAGGGGTGAAAGTAAGAGAAAAAGATGTTTGACAAAACAAAAAGCAATGAGACACATTGTCCACATTATTTTGCAAAGACCAGGGTGCTGCACCATAGCAGGTAAATGTGGAACTGAAAATGCTCTCTCTTCCAGGTGAAACACCTCCACACTTTGGGTGTGGCGTCACTCCACTGTCCCGCCAAGGTCGGCAAAAGGACGGTGCTGCTTGTGGAGTCCGTCCTGACAACACATTCTGACAAATTGGCTGGTAAGGAGCATGGAGATCTATGGAAATGAGATACTGTGGTTTTCAAATCCACATGATCTGAACCATGGTCTTGCTGCCTGCCGTGGTCCTGCCTGACACCCACTGCTACATTATTAGTAGTAGCATTGCTTGCTATTGCCGATACCATTACTGCTTTTGTTATTCTACTAAATCCACTCCTGCTGTACTAGAAATCGTAATGTTTCCATCATTATTATACTTACTACTCTCATTATATGAATAAGTTCTCTCATATGCATTGAATGTGTTGTAACTCTGTTATGATGTTCATTCTGTACACATGACATCTATCGCACTTCTGTCCATCCTGATAGAGGGATCCCTCCTCTGTTGCTCTCCCTAAGGTTTCTTCCTTCTTTTCTCCGTTAAAGGATTTTTGGGGGAGTTTTTCCAAACAGAACATCCTCTGTCCCAGAACAGAAGATGTCACATGTGTACAGATTGTAAAGCCCTCTTTACAAATTTGTGATTTTGGGCTATACAAAATATATTAAATTGAAATAATGTTTCCCTGTGCGTTCTGATCCAACATCTAGAAACCTGGTTTGGTAGTTAGAAGAAAGAATTGCTGAGAGTAGTGTCAATTGTACTCCTCTCACCATGGTGGGACCACACACGCGCTTGTGAAAGCGCTTTGAGTGGTCGGAAAGACTAGAAAAGCGCAATACAAGTACAGTACAGTCCATTTACACCAAAGTAGATGGCTAGTGTGCACCCAACTTCACCGGAAAGCTGGGAGTCGTGCTGTTCGTGATCAGCATCCCAATGCTGGGGTTTGCTCTGGTTGAATATGAGTTGCTACAGCCTCTAACTGAAGGTCCATCTACAAGAAACATGACCGCTACAGCAGCTTGGAGCGCAGCTAGTAGACTACTAGGCATGGAGGTGAGCGGAGCTCCGCTCCAGAGAACGACCTTTGATGAACTAGTTTTTAAACTAGTTCGTTTAAAAACAGTTGACTGTAGCAACTTAATACTCAAGATCAGCGGTCCCCCCAACCTTTGTTGCGCCACGGACCGGTTTCATGTAAGACAATATTTTCACGGACCGGCCTTCAGTGTGGCGGATAAACACAACAAAATAAAATGATACGATCGGCATGAAAACAAATATAAAATGCATAAAAAAATACAACTCACAATAACGCTGAGTCAGTGGGAGCTCTGAGCTTATTTCTCTGCAACGAGATGGTCCCATCTGGGGGTAATGGGAGACAATGACACCCAAAGTCTGTTCCTTATGTCCAGTCTACTTCGTAATTTTGTTTTGATTGCTGTCACTGCAGAACATCCCGCTTCACAAAGAGGATGTGTGAAATGGAAGCAGGGTTTTCAGTGCTTTAGTGGTGATTTCAGGATATTCAGCCTTGATTTTAATCCAAAACACCAGCAGAGTTGTTGTCTCAAGCATACTTTTAAGGCCACCGTCATTTACAATCTCCAGCAGCTGATCTTCCTCTGACGCCACATATTATGCAGAGCGGGCTTGGCGCGTCAGAATTACTCCTGATATTTAATTAGATTCCTGATATTGTCTGTTAAGTTAAATTTTCTTTTTCTTGGAAGTTGTAGGCTCTTCTTCTGTCTCCTTAGTGGGCCTTTCCCCCTTTGCAAAAAAGCTCTCCAAAAGTTTTTTACTCATTTTCACTAACTTGCGGGCTTAATTTTTGAGGTAACGTCTCACGTGACCGAGACAAGCGTCTTGACATGTCAAGAGGCACAGGTGGATGAAATTGGGAGAGAATCTGGTCATTTTTCAAAATAAAACTTCTTTCAGACTCTGATAATCAATAAAACGGAAATAATATAATATTTATTCTTTCTGTGTGGCCCGGTACCAAATGACCCAGGGACCGGGACCGGTCCGCGGCCCGGTGGTTGGGGACCGCTACTCTAGATAGCTATTTTTTGTGCTTTGGTCTAAATCTGTGAGATAACCACGCCCCATGCATTTGATTATAACAGATGGAAATAAATGTGGCATTGTGAAATATAGTCCCTTGAAACAAATGAAAGTAGTCCTTTTTGAAAAATTTCCTTTTTTATGAAAAATATTTATTTGTTGAACTCTATTATTTATATATTTATTGCCTCGTTTATTTATTTCAGGATTTGTTTCATAGCCATATTTATTCATGTATTTAATTGTTGAATGAAATTGCATTCCAAACTACTGACAGATCTCATCCAAATGAATGGGACGGCTACATTTCTTCACACGGGGGCTTCTGTCGGTTTGAACGTAGCCTAATACGTAAAAGACCTGCCAGTATTTACTTTGTCAAATCATTTTCTTCAACCTATCATACAGAGTATAGCCCGACTGATATCAATATTGATATTCGGGAGTTTCAAAAAATCTGATAACACACATTGTATTTTGTGATACTACTTTTGGGAGTAGCCACAGAAAAAACAAAACGAAACCTACACTTATGTGCTTTAAAAATGTAACATCGCCTGTATTCTGTGGTAACATGTTCTTTATGTTGGTGACAGAGTGCCAGGAGGAGCTGCCAGCATCGCTGCCTCTGTCCCAGTTTAAAGCAAACTCTCTGCCTAGCAAAGTGAGAGCCCATGGAGTCATCACTTTAGGTAAACTGTCCTTCCCTGACTCTATATCAGCCTACTCTGTCTCTTTTAGTAATGTCTGATGGTATGTGTCCAGAAGGAGTTCTTTTTGGACGTGAGGGGCTATGCCGCTTCCCAGCATTGGACACCTAATAGGCTGCCACTAGGCACCTGATACCGAAATGTGTGTCTGAAATAATTTTAGGCGAGAAATAAGCCAAGCAGTTGCTGAATCTAAATGAAGCATAATTTACTAAGTGAACATCATGCTGTATTGAAGCAGACTTTTAAACTCGAGATTGAGACCATAAACTCATGTTTACGATGTTTACTGAGATAATACATCAAGTGAGAAGCTGGGTCACTTTCTCAAAGACTGATTTCTTTTTTGCAACCAGAGGAGTGGCTCCTGCTGGCCATTTGAATGAATGCAAGTTTAATGCGCTTCCATATTGGCTCTACTTTTCAGGACCGGAGGTTGCCGCCTGCTGCTTACATAGACAATGAATAGGAAGCGTGGAAATGATGGAGCCTGTGTACATGTACCATTAGAAACATTGTTCATAGCCTTAACCTCCATGCATTTCTGCTGTCTCATTACACATCTAATGTTTTCCTCTCTGTTGGCGTCCGTCCGGGCTCAGGTAAACTGTGTCTGCAGCACGAGGAACTCGTCCAGAAGTGTCTGCCGGTGTTTGCCAGGGAGCTGGAGGTTGGTACGGAGGTTGCTGTGCGCAACAATGTGGTTGTGATTATGTGTGATCTGTGCGTTCGATACACCAACATTGTGGATCACTATATCCCCAACATCTCCGCTTGTCTGAGAGACAGTGAAGCTGTCATCCGGGAGCAGACTCTCATCATGCTGACCAACCTGTTGCAGGTAGGAACTGTTATACACTTTCTTCACTAGGCTACAGTTTGAGAAATGTTTTTTTGTAATTATTCATTGCAGTTTCATAAAAAAGAAATGGGGTGATATCTATAATTTTCAACTGCAAGGCGTTTTTTTTGCTCTGTTCAATAACAAAAGATTTCGTTTTAATTCGGTTGACCTGATTTAACAAGCAAACAAACAAGTTATTTGAGAAAAATTATAAAATATTCAAGGCATTTTCAGGCCCCCTGCATTTGTCAAACATCAACATAAATCAACTGCACTCCAAAACCACAATTAAAAACCACTGACTGTGAGACATTTTTTTCATTAATGGCAATAGACGGCGTGCTTTTCTTTAAATAGTTTAGCAGAGTTTGAAAATAATGGCTAAAGAAACATCAGATTGCAGATTAAAGGTGCAATGTGTCAGATCTGGCTAGAATTTTTGTTTAAAACATAAATAAAAAAAAGTTTGTGACCATATTTGGACTGTGGGGGAGTGACGTAGAGACGTCGTATACGGCTCTGGTAGCGACTTATCAATCGCACAAGTTCGCCCTAAAGCATACCCTGCTTTATAGTCTACTTGAAACTAGAGATTGAGACCATAAACTTATCTTCACAATGTTTACTGAGGTAAGAAATCAAGTGCGAAGTAGTCATTTTCTCATAAACTTCCATACAATCGGAATTATTTTTGCAACCAGAGGAGTCGCCCTGATGGCCATTAGAAAGAATGGAGGTTGAAGACACCAACGCATTGACTTCAGACCAGGTGGCCAGACATTACACCTTTTTAAAGACTCGACTAGGGTTCTGCTTATAGATGGACAGTAAAAAGGCTGCCACATTTTAATCTCAATCTTTTTATTATCCCTGTATTTTAACTATTGCACTATTTTATGTCTTAGATTCTCTTTTTTTTTTTTTATTTTTTTTTTTTTTTACATAATTGGCATTGTTGGAGGTAAACTCTTACGATTTTCTTTGCCAACGACTGACTACTTCTTTGTAATTGTTGTGCATATCACAACAAATAACAGCTACTAGGCTTTTCTCGGGGAATCTTTTTATGAGGCGGGTTTTTCAGTATTCCTCTAATTGCCGGTCTTCTCTTTTTTTCCAGGAGGAATTTGTGAAATGGAAGGGCTCCCTCTTCTTTCGCTTCATGGTGGCGTTGGTCGACCCGGTCCCTGCCATCGCCAGGTAAATTCCACTGCACAGATAAAAAGATGACTCGGTAGATCATTTCAAAATATAACATCTAAACATTGATACAGGGTGAGCTGTGTTTTCTTCTGACTATGAAAATTAAAACTTGTAACTTTTTTGTACTGCTACTTTCATTTGCTACCTATTCTTGCCTTAAAGGACTTTTTCTTTTTTTTTTTTTTTTTTTTTAGAATTTAAGAATATAACAAAAATTGGAAGCAATGTCCTGTTGTGTGGATCTTAAGTATCCACTTCAACCTGGGCTGCATAATGTATTGTAGGATGTTCCAAAACAAACACATAGACAGTTTTTTTGGGTATCGATGAAATGTTTTTGGCTCTAGGTACAACAAGCACACAGTGACACTTCATACTAGTATTGTTACTATCTAATATCGCTCTGAACACCTAAAGAAATCCGGTACGATATCAAAACATGTTTTCTTGTCCCAGTCTGTGCGAATACTGCCTGCTCCACCTGCTGCTGAAGAAGAACCCAGAAATGTTCAGCCAGCACTTCATCGAGTGCATCTTTCACTTCAGCTCGTACAACAAACACAAGTCCTACAACAAGTTCCCTCAAAGTGAGAGGTAGGAAGCTGTGTGGATATTAGTTCTGTCATCCTGTTCACATGTTCATATCCTGTTACAATACATGCAAGTATTTCTTTTTTTTGGTCTGTTCATTGGCTTATTTAAAAAAAAATCCATGCAGAGAAAAGGTTCAGTTCTCCCTGAAAGGAGCTCAGCACCGCGAGAAGCGTTTTCGGATCTACCGCTTCCTGTTGGAGCACTTCACAGACGCCCAGCGCTTTAACATCACTGTCAAGATCAACCAGACCATCTTAGGTGAACACGTGTGTGTGGATTGAGATGTAAAAAACAGCTTCTAGCGCTCGGCCAAAAAAAGAAATCACTTGTAACCTCTTACCCTTTCCTATCACAGCATGCTTTGCGGACGAGGAACTGCCCTTGGATGCGGATGGAGCTGAAATTTTGTCAGATACTTTCAACATCTTGAGTCTGAAGGAGATGAAGCTGCAGGCCATATCTACTCCAGCAGGAAGCGCCGCAGGGGAGGAACCTGAGGAAGAGAACATGACCACCATGGCGAAGGCTGTCCTGCAGGTTGCACAGAAGAAGGTGGTGTCTCAGGTGAGCACTGCTGGCCAAGTTAGTCTCATCAAAGAAAAGTTATATTTCTTTATTACTCATAACTCAGCAGCAAGAAGTAGCATTACATGACTAGTTACTTTACATTAATTTCTAAGCTCAGCTACATCAAAGGAACCTAGGGATGCCCCCCAAAACCCGGTTCTAAACAGGAACTGGTTCTAAATTAGTAAAACCTGTAGTTTTGATAAGGTCTGCTATTGATGCTTTTGAAGTTACAGACTGAGATGTCCTTGTCTCAAACCACTCTCTGTCTCTTTGTCTTTGTGCTTTACTCTGACACACACTCCGGCTCAGTACAGTGGGAGACGCACCATGGCAGAGAGAACAAAAAGATCTAAAGCGTAGCTACATTTTACTCCAGTAGATGCTGGATAAATCACAAATGCAATAAAACCCTCACACGTAAGGTAATACCAGCAGTCTATCAAAACATTTGGCCAAGCCGTTTTCGACTGTTTGGCGAGCAGTGTCTATCCTCGTCCACTGCAGGTAATATTAGCAATACAGAGTTTTCTCATGAGAACAGACTACTAATTTATTAGTCTATGAAAGCTAATAACTTAGCTAATTGTTTAGCTGCAAATGTATTTTAAAGATTTTGGAACTTCTTGTCTGCTGTTAAAGAGAGACTTAGTTTATATACAAGAATAATAAAGCAATGTCGATTCCTTTCTTAATTATTTGTTTTTTTTTGTCAAAATAATAAGAGTACCAATAAGGAATCGAACCGATAAGAATAATATCAATAAAATCTTAACGATACCCCAAAGGCACCTACAACTCTTAATCCAACACGTCGCATCTGCTGTACATAACACATGAATAATTAGGAAATTTGACACTGAATTCAAGCAGCCAACCATGGACCTATGCATTAAACAGACATAGGCCTGTATTACTGATGTATGAGTATTGAGTAACTTTACAGAAAACTTTTGGTTGTCCGACTATGAAGGCAAATCAATTTCAAAATCCGCGATCACAAATGAGATTCACCAGCGCGCGTGTGTAGAGGTCCCAAGCTTGCAAATCAGGAGCGAGGAGAGTCCCCTAGCTCGCGACTTATATCACTGCTCTTCTGCGCGCAAACTTTCACTTGCTCGCGAGTAGTTTTCTTTTTGACAGTAAGTAGCCGCACCCAGTCACCATTGCATCACTACATTTTATTGCTTACAATCCTCGCGACACAGACGATAGGTGGCGGTGTAAAGATGGTTTTTAATCCGCCACCGAACACTACTCTACTACATCTCAGAGGTAAATAATTTACTTTACTGACACTACAAACATACGATGACCTTACAGAATAGGATGCATTGCTGTAGATTAAACTAACCAACATTACGTAAAGGAGTTAAAAACGTGAAGCATACCAGTTAATGCAGCAATATAGTATATCCTGAAACATCAGATGGAATAGTAAAACACTGACAGGGAGCATTTTACTGCACAGGTACTTTTTACTTTTGGTACTTTCAGTACATTTTGCTGATAACATACTTGATAAGGTTTTGAATGTAGGACTTTTACTTGTAGTGGATTGTTGGTATTAGTACTTTTAATACAGTGAAGGATCTGAATAATTTTTCATCCATTAATTACTTGCCAGTGATTTCAATTTGGGAACTCACTTGGCAAACAGTTAATGTGGTCCCTAACCTTGGCTCGAGATCCTTGACCGGGTCAAAATTCTTGTAGAGAAGTAAAAAGTAATATATTCACCTCTGAGATGTGTTCAGTGGCGGATTGAAAACCACCTTTTTATCGCCACCTAGCATCTGTGTCAGGATTGATATCCGGCCAATCCAAAGACGAGGATTGTAACCAATTAAATTTGGTGATACAATGGTCGCTGGGTCCGCCCACTTACTGTCAAAAAGAAAAACTACTCTCAAGCGAGCAAGTCAAAGTTTCGCGAGCAAAAGAGCTGTGATGGAAGTCGCCCACTAGGGGACGCTCCTCACGCTCAAAGCATGGTTTTCTCCTCGCAGGCTGCAATTTTGCTCGTGCGAGCAGATGTGAAAGTGTTTTGTGCTCGCTGATTGATTTGCCTTCATACCCGACACTGGTTGTGTTAACTGTCCATCATTTTAAAAGCAGTGCCGGTGTAGCTGCGCCACTGGTGCATGAGGAGTGCATGCTGCGGGGTTTCCTCCTGAAGTAAATCCAATGTTCAGAGAGTCTGGTTAGTCCAGTCTCCAGTGTAGCAGCAGAGCGCGGGTTCAGCACTAGCTCTGCATATTTACACATGAGGGACAGCAGCGTAACTTCACTGATTACACCAAAAGCTAAAAGTTAAGTTCTCTCTCCTCTGTCAAGTTCATAACTACAGTTAGTTTTGCTGCTTAAAAGTCCCACAATATTTGCTGCATGCATGAAAATGCTCACAATTCTGAAACCAGCCTCTTTAATCATTGAAGTAAATCGTTAAAGATAACGCTCATACATCAATACAATACTTGCAGTAAAGGTCAACATAGCCAACAGGGATTGGTAGAGGGGGAGTGAAATGTGCATGTCTCTAAACATGTACTAGCTAGTCAGATCCGGAGTAGGGCGGGTCATGCCTTCTGCATAACAATTAGCCATGTACTTCTGTTTGTTGCAGTGGTCTTGGAGAGTTCAGGGTTAGTGCACAATTTACCATTTGTCTTGCTACCACTGCTTTTAGCGCACAGTTTTATCCCATTCTGCTTTTGCATCTAAAGACTGCTTAAAAGCTGTGGGGATAAGGAGTTTGGCTCCAGTTTTTTTTTTTTTCCTTGTCCCGTTGATCGGCACATCTGGGTGATGCCGTTGATAGTGCTTTACGCATGTTGGATGCGTTTCTATTTACATAGCCAACAGTGATGGAGCAGCGCAGACACAGCGTCCTTGTCTTATGCGCAACACAATATACATAATATATTTATAATTTTTAAATAAAGCGGCTATGAGAAATCGTCTGTCCGGGACAAAGACAGAAAAAAAATCCTTCATCTGCTTTGTGTGTTAATGTAATTAGTGACCGTACGGTTGGTGATGTGTGTATTTTCATCTTGTCCTGTATATTCATCATTAAAATAACATTCATACAGCGCAGCGAGCGCTGCCGCCGCTTTCATTTATGCTGCTGTCTCTCCTGAGTCCAAAACTGAAAATGCATTAAAAAAATTCAAAACCTATTTAAATCTTACGAAATATCCTGCTTCAATCCATATTTGTTGATGTTTTTCAAAAGCATTTTCACTGCGGTCAAAAACTATATTGCTCTCCCACTTGCTGCCACACAGACACAAAGAAAGGCTTACAATGGTATTGACAACGCTTCATTCCAAAACCTCAACAAAAGCTTTGAATATAAAACGAAATTAAGTATAGCCCTGGTTGCTCTGTCCAATCAATGTTTGTTTCACCTTTTTTTTTAATTCATTGCACGTGTGTGCAACAGCGGATCATGAGGAAGGATTAGAATCGAAGACTCCGCCTTTGGCCTATGTCTTATAACTGACTTTCTGCAACCCCTTCTGACGAGAAATGCAAAAACTGGTCCGATACCAATACAAGCCTATACCAGCTGTTAAATACCACTGTAAAAATTCTGTGGAGCGTTCGGGTTTGCTCCTCTCAGCTTCCTGCTTTTGATCCACAGGTCCAGAAGAAGGCCTTCATAGAGAACACAGTTCCTCTCATCATCGGACTGAAGAGCCTGCTGGAGGAGAAACGTTCTCTTGTCCTCGGAGACCTCATGGCCTACCTTCAGGTGAGACCACAGCACAGATGCTCTGCATATTCATTTGAAGAGGGAATTGATGTGCAGTCTGATGTATGGCCCTGCAGCAAGAGGCTCCTCTTGTAAGCCTGCACCTAACCTTTGTTTGGCCCTACTCCAGGTGACGATGCAGGAATACCGTAACGAGGTGAAGGAGTTTTTCTCTGGAGACGAGCAGCTGGCGGCTGAGCTGGAGTTTGCTCTGAAGACTGCTGCGAAGGAGATAAAGATGGTGGAACAGATGGACAACTGCAGTTTGACAGGAGACGCCAGGACTCCCACTGCACAGGTCAGAAATCTCAGAATCTACAATGAACACAAAGTTTTAGATACTGAGTGCAACTTTAAAATAAACTTGTATACAAATACAATAAGTGCTAAGTGGAAGGCTCAGTGTAGTACTTCTTGAAGAGGTGAGTTTTCACCCTGCGCCGAAAGATGGGTAGCGACTCTGCTGTCCTGACGTCAGTGGGGAGTTCATTCCACCACTGTCGGACCAGGACAGAAAAAAAGCCATGACCGGGTCGATCGGCCGCAGGGACATCTGAGTGACAGGGCAACCAATCGCCCCGAGGCAGCAGAGCGAAGTGGTTGGGCGGGGGTGTAGGGCTTGACCATGGCCTGGAGATAGGAAGGAGCTGTTCCTTTCACTGCCCTCAGGGTTCGTACGGTCATTGAAAACCTGGAAAAGTCATGGCATTTTAAAATGGTTATTTCCAGGCCTGGAAACGTCATGGAAAAAAAAATAAAATCCCAAAAGTTTTGGAAAAGTCATGGAAATTTGTTATATTCATATTTTCGTGTTGTTCATTTACGCTGAGTTGCCAGCCAGCGTTTCTCAGATTGGAGTGAGACGAGGAGAAAATGTGATGTGATCTTCGCAATAGAACATCTTTGATGTGTCGAGTCTTGGCCAATCAGCGTTCAGATGTCTACAGCGTCTTTATTTCCCTCCGTTAAAGTTTGAGTTACGTTATGTACCGTTACCGTTCAGACTTGCTGGGTTAAGTTAACGTCCACAGCATGGGGAACTTTGTCGACTGTTAACGTTCGTCATTATCGCGATTTAGGAGGGAAAAGCGTAGCGTGATGAAACATGCAGCCCCCCTGTGTTCCGGTTCAGTTCACGCGGTCACTCATTAATGTTAAACCGGAACACCGGCGCATCTGGTTGCAGGTTGTTTTGTTTAACTCAAAGTAGAATGAGGACGATGTCGTGTGTGTGTGTGTATATATATGTGTGTATATATATATGTGTGTGTGTGTGTGTGTGTATGTATATATATATATATATACACATATATA
>NW_022280272.1:0-10858 GCF_004355925.1 Anarrhichthys ocellatus
TTATATATATATATAATTAGGTTGTATCAACATATTTTATTACATTTTATCCCGTTCACATACCCAAGACATTCCAATGGACCCAACTTTTGTAGGATGTCCAGATTTCTGTCATCTGACCCAAATGCCCAAACTTATTTGATTGGATGTCTCTAAGCCAATCACAGCGCTCCACATCCTCCAGAGGGAACTGTTGCTCTTGGGCTGCTTAAGAATCACGTGCACACTCAAGTGCACACTCAAGTGTCTTGACATCATGGAACCGCCCTTCAGACTGATTAGTTAGGTTCATTTTAGTCCGGTTTTGGACCCTAAGCCCCACTTTTCTGAGCTTGTTTTGTGGAACGGGCCCCTGGTGAAGCTTGGCACTGGCATCTGAAGATTAGCAGCTGGTGACTCAAAGGAAACACACGAAACACTTCAAACTGACTGAATACAAACGTATTAATCATCTATGAAAACCAAAGTAAAGACCACCTGCAATTTCATGTTTTTATTTGACTTTCATTACAACAGTAGGACTACAGAGCTGGTGCACATGTAGTTGTGTTGATGACTTCTAATGCAGACTGTGCACTATGACAGGCAGAGGAACAATATCTATGTATGCCAGGTTATTGAGCATAAAACAAAGAATTAACAAACAAATGTAAAATGTAAATTTAGTCTGATTTAACAAAGCTGACACTAGACACGCTTTCTTCATCAAAGAGTCCAGGAGATCCATTTCTCACAGATCCAGCTCTTATAAACATAAGAGTTGCTTTCTGTCCATTGTCCTTGTTGATTGCAACATGTTGCAGCCACATTGTTTCTGTCATCGTGTGGCAATCCTGTTGCCCAGAACCTGTCGGACAAACAAAATGTCCTTTTAATTTGACGTCATTTATAATATTTATATCATCTGTAAAAAAAAATGATCATTAAGATCCAGATTAGTACATTGTAAGGGCTGCCAGTCAATGATTTGTAAAAAACAAGGTAGCACTTTGTGGTTTAGCCCGGCAGTCCCTCCCAAAGACTTAGTCACACATTATATTTCATCATCATACAGTAGCTTTGCAGGTCTCTGAAAGTTTGAAAATTTTTAAATTGTTATAGTTTATGACTTCCTTAACTTGTAATACCAACAGGGAAGAGGAAAAAGACACAGTCCTTCATGTAGCTTTAACCTAGCATGAAGCTGTAGCTGTAAATCAGTGACTAACAGTACATTTGATGGAATCGTGAACCTTCAAAATGTCTCACGTGTCTGTCTGCGGTGATCTGTCCACCCATTCCCATTCCCATCTCCAGCTTGTTTGATTCCATATTTCCTTCCTGGCTGATCCAGGAATCTTTATCCATGTTCAGCTCAAGGACAAACTTCTGGTAGTTGATCAGAGACAATAATGAGAGGAATCAAAGAAGGGTCCACTTGTACACCACGCAGTAGTAATGGACACAACAGCATGAAGCTAACATTTACATTTATCAGAATGCATTAGAGAATAGAAAAATAAACATTTAAACAAGTTATCTTATGTCTTAGTCCTGTAAATCCTTTACCTCTTAGGATTCTATGCAGACGTCTTTGAATGAATCAAACGTTCCCGCAAATTCACTAATTTCTGACTTCAATGTCGGTTCTAAAAAAACGTTGCTCGTCGAAAGAACTGATCTCAGACCTTCAGGTTCTTCCGTGTTCATTCAAGTCTTCAATTTTTATCAAACAAGAATATTAGGAAATGTCTAATCTGTGTATGTCGTCCTCTTCCATATTCATCAAACACATTTTACTCTAATTCTAATTGCAAATCGTAGCCTTAAGTTTAGCACAATCTGACAAGTGAAAACAATAACGTTGTGTTAAAGCTCATGGACAGAAGCGTCAGGGAAGTGGACCCAAAGGCCTCAACAGGACACAGAGATAAAGCTGGTTGCAGTACAGGAACTAAAATCAATAGAGAGGTGAAGTCCCGCCCCTTCCGGTTGACCTCCACGGGATCTTATTTTGGAAAGAATATGTACGGTGCTCAACGGCAAAAGACAAGAAATATATTTTGATCCTGTTTGAAATGTGCCATGAATTACACATATGATGTTTGTCAGTTTAAAAGATCATTTTTACACATAAAAAAAGTGCAATTTTGTCTTAAAATTGTTGACATATCCAGATTGTCGTAAGTGACGTCTCTCTTTCTCTAAAGCTACGATTCCTTTGTGTTTCGTACAGAATGTTCTCGTGGTCTCACTCGTTCTTTTCTCTTCCGGCTGATAAACGAAAACACAAGTAACAGGTCACTGGCAGTTCCTTCCAAGATCACACGCTCATGAACAAACACACTCACATGTTCCTCTTTGTTGTTGATCACCACCAGATCTGCTGCTTTCTGTTGACAGTCATCTCTGCTGCCATGCCAAGTGTTCCTCTTATTAGATTTAAAGTAACAGCTGCATCCAAATCTCCTCCATCCTTCAGGACACCACTTCTCTTCAGTGTTTTAAAGAAAGAGGTCATATCATTCAAAAGCCGTGTTTCCATTCACGTCTTTTCATGCACATTGTGAAGTATTGCGCTAGAAAAGCTGTATGGAAACGGCAAAATGGCAACCTTGGTGTTTGCTTTTGTTAAAAAATAATTGATGCTAAATGGATTATGGAAACGCCTTTGCAGAATAACATTTGACTCACATGACTGATCAGCCGTCCTACCCGATAAATATATTCATATTGTCTTCGTCTCTGTAAACATGAAACTTGGCCAATAACTCTTGTAGATGGTTAGAAGGTGACTTGTTTTGTTTCTGGTTCTGGTTCTGGACCTCTACCTCTTCTTCTGCTCTGTTCATGACAGATTACCTCCATGTGTGCCTTATTCTGCTAACTTCTAAACAAACTACGAGCTTATTCGCTCCAAATATGTTGATGGATATGTGCCTAATTTGCATTCCTTTTTTGCTTAAAAATCAATCTTTAAGGTTGAATAGAAACACAGCTCAAGTGTAATGGATAACACTCGTAGATTCACTCATTAGCTTAAGATCTCTCTTGGTTGTTTAGTCTGTGCTAATGGCACATTGCAAAAACAGTTAAACAGCAACAATTATATTCAAAAGTAACGAGTCAAGTTCTATTGTTGAAATTGGTATACTTCTGGTGTTTTTTTCTCACTTTCAATTTTGCCCTCGAGCTGCTTCACCTCCTCCTGTAACTGGCTGTGATTCTCACTCGGGGTTTGGTAACTGCTCTGTAACTCACTGTGGTTGAAGGATATGTCTTGAGAAAAACAACAATAGATAAAAGTGAGACAATATGAAAATAGTTTAAGATAATAATTTTATTCTTTCTTTGTTCAAAATAAGATGATTTTGGAAATACAGATTTTCTACCAGCAACAACAATATTCATAGCGATAGATTCACCCACATTCATTTAGCTTGGTTGACTGTAGAACCTCTGTGTTTCGGTTCCTCTGATTGACCTCTGTGTTTCACCCTGGGTAACAGCTGAGCCCGTTACCAACAGAAGAACATAGTGCACCCTGGGTAACAGCTGAGCCCGTTACTAACAGAAGAATACTCTATCGAGCAGATGGCCGTGAAATCCAAACAGCATGAACACACTTCAGTTACTCTCGTCTTCAGCCTCACTGCTCTGTACGCAGGTGTGTTCTAAGTCATCAACATGTTGGCCTGTTGTTGTACTTTTACAGTAATGCGGTTAGTTAGTTTTCTCTGAGTTTCCCTTAATTATGTCGTTGTTTTAAGTGAGAGAATAACGAACTTTTGAAAAGTTGAGGGAGAAATTAAGTGAATCAAGTCAAGATCACATTTACATGTTAGACTTGATTGATTCTCTGTGAGATTGTTTCTCACAGATCCATCGTTTGGATCCATTGTTGGTTTGTTGCCATGTTCCTTCAGGACCCACAAATGCTCTGGACCTGGAACCATCATCAGGCTTTACATTCACACCGGTCTTCCAGGGCCTGTAGAACAAACACTGTGTTATTAACAAAATACATTATTCATATAAAGATAAAGTTATTGTGATTCGATAATCTGATCTTTATGTCGTTTAGCTTTATGTACACCACAGAAGAGGTTTCAGAACATTTCTAAAGTCAAGAAGATGCCCAGAGGAGGATGAATATGAACTTGTTGGCCTACATGTGTTCATTATCCTGAACTGTCAACAGATCAATGGCTTCTTAAATATGAGCCCAAATACAAGTTCAGAATGTGATGCACAAATCATTTCAAACGTCTTCCTTCAGATTCAGATTGTGTCCAGAGAGCGAACAGCTGCATCTCACATACATCATGACGCTCAAAACCATGGGTGGAATTGTTAATTGATTATCTGTAAATACTTACATTATCTGAAAACAGGATCGACTCCATAAACTATTCATTTAAATATTTATTATTATTTTATATTTAGTGTTTTTCAATTTCATCCAACTATTAGCCACGAACAATGACCCTGAAATAAATCAATATTCTAAAAATAAAGTGTTCTCACAGATATGATGATATTGATCCGTCCACCCATCCCCATCCCACGGACTGACCGCTCACTGGCTGCAGACCGATCCACGAAGCGTCCGGTTTAGTCAGCTTGCTGACAAAACTCTGAACATTTAGCAAAAAGAGGAATCGACAGCAAGACAGAAGCCAGACAGTGAACATATGAAGCAGAATAACATTATGAAAGCAGCACATTCATAGATCATCCTAATAAAAGTGCATTTGGCAATCATAACTTTCAATTTCCACTAAATTCATATTAATGATCATAGTTACATATTTCCAACTACTGAAACAGTTTTTAACAGAATCATTCAAACATTTTCTAATGAATCAATTTAATTTGAAGTAAAATAACAGTAAATAATAAAAAAGACATGTTGCACAGGCATGTTGCACGTACACATGCACTCACCTGTTCGTCTCTGCTGCTGATCACCACCAGATCTGCTCCTCTGTTCCAACAGTCTCTCCGGCTCTCTGTCCAGTTCTTCATCTCAGTAGATTTGTAGTAATAACTGCATTGAAATCTCTTCCATCCTGCATTCACTGAAGTGTTTTAGTCACAGATTTGAAATCATTTAATGACAAATACATTGAGATTTGACACTAGAACCTGATATGTGATTGTTTGGAACTTTGTCCTTCAGTCCGTGACTTTTCATTAAAGTGTGTTCTGTAGCACCGCTACCGTAGAATCCACATAAGACAAGCCAGCAGGGAGAGTACCGGGCTTTGAAGCAAAGTTTACATCGTGACCAAACCTTTTAATTACAATTCATGGGTTCATCACATGATGACGCCATGTGACCCAAAAACACTTACACTTACATTTTGAAAGAGACATCTTTAACTCAGCTGATCTTTTTAGAGTTGTAAACCCTTCACAGTACCAACACTTGAAATAGCCCTTATTTAAATCATCAGGTCTGAAAATGTTGTGAAATGCGCTACAAGCTGAAGTCAGAGTTATTTTGCCTCCTCCGTTCATGTGAATGGACTGAGGGCTGGGAGGCGGGGCTAAAGGAAACGATAGTGCGCTCGTTTCGATGGATGAGGACGATCTCCGAAAGATCCGGGTTTTCATTTTATATTCTGAAGGTCAACTTTTCTCGCTTCGTGAGCCACTGAGCGACTTTCCTGGCAACACCTCATGTGTGCTAAGTCATAACCCGACCTCCTGGAAAGATTTATGAAAATACATCAGACATTAGACCTGCTCAGTGCTGTGAGTGAAGAGTCTGATGGTTGAACTGATGTGTCCTCTGTTGGTTCTGACTGAAAGGGACCACAACTACAGCACCTTGTCACACAACGCTGTGTTGTAGAATGATGAATAAATAAACCGTGTACCTAGAAAACCAATGCATTCTAACAGCGAGTGAACTTTACCTGTTGGAGGTTTACAGCGTCATGGTTCTGTTAAAGTGTTCCTTTTCAAACATGTCTCACCTGTGGTGTTCCCCTGTGTCTGGTTGACGGTCTCCTGTAACTCGTGGTACAATTTGCTCAGGTTGTCGTATTTGTTCTCCAGCTCCTTCAGCTCGTTGTTCTCCGGAGTGATAGAAACATCTGGTGAAAAGATGCAGTGCAGTGATGTGAAATCAAGGTTCTTGTGTGGACTTTTAAGACATGACATCATAATACAGACGAGGTCCTCACGGCGTTGAGACAGGACGATGACTGCAACTCCCAGCAGGACACAGAGGAAACCCAGAACCAGTGCAGCAGCTCTGAGGAGGTTTCTCTGGACATCTGGAGGATGCTTTTGAGTGTTTGCTCCTGCAGAAGGCAAACGGAGAACACGATCTGGTTAAGCATGTTGAGCCTTTCCTCCTTCAGGTCAGAACAAACAGGAATAAAGACCTACAAGGATTCATCTTTAAACCTGATTAGATTTAACTTTAAATTATGTTGCACCAAAAATTAATAAAGATTCTATTTTTACTATATATATATATATATATATATATATATATACATATATATATATATATATATACATATATATATATATATATATATATATATGTATATATATATATATATATAGATTCAATTTAATTCTGTTGCACCAAAACATAAAAACCTGATCCAGTGTTGACCTTCACTTTACACTTGAGGAGCTCTAACTTTGAAAAAAGCTGCTTTTTTTAGATGGATTGAACAAAATAATTAAGATCCTTAAAGAAAGTTAATGGACCGACAAACCAGTCGAGTTTTATGCGGCGGCTGAATTTCTCTCAAGATGAAACGGTTCTGGAGCAGAACAGCAATTAAATCAAAAGTTTGTTCTTTACTGTGAAAGAGTGTTTTTATCATCTCTTATTCGTCCGTATTGCTCCTTTAATTCAGCCGACAAGTTTGTAAAGCCAGTTTAAAAAAGGGCCTTTTAACCCGATAAGCCCCGCTCCAAATGTAAATGTGTCATTTTAACTTGGATTAATTAATCAGATATTAGTTTATTTAATCGTGCAACAGAGCTCTGCTTTATTCTAAACCTGCATTCACTCATTTTAAACCTAGTTTTGCTAAACTCTGATTAGAATGAATCTTTGATTAAACCTATATATTCGTAGTGTAACCCAGTTAAAAGTGAGAAGTGTGAACGTCATCACAGCCATCGACAGGAAACGAGCCCGAACTGTTCAAACACCAAGAGACAAGCATCTGATCTTTATCGCTTCATCAGCACGGAGACTGAACATCACGACTTGAGCTGAGAGCAATTTAATCGTTTTACACCAATAAAATAAGACACAAGGCGCAGGTTAATAAACATGAATAAACGTTAATAAACATGAATAAACGTTAATAAACATGAATAAACGTTAATAAACATGAATAAACATTAATTAAACCACAACTGTCAAACAATTTTACATTTTAGGCTTGGCCGTTTCATAAAGGTTATTACTTCATTTTGATTATTTATTTTTCACACATTTGCGTTTAATTTTCTGTTCTTCACTGCATTATGTGAACACATTGAAAGGTGTGCATGCTGGTGTCGTAGATGTGCTGGATTGTGAATAACATCACAGTGGAGCAACGGGATTCAATACACACAGCTAGTCGATATGTGCACTAAGATGCAGATACAAAGCTAGCAAGTAATAAAGAGTAATTATTACAATAAGAGTAAAGATTTAATACAAATTCAAAGATAAAGTAGTAAATTATAAACTAGGATAAGTATTAAATGCTCATAAATGTACATGTAACAGTCGAGAGCAAATATCCTGATAATAAATATTCTTATAATTACGTCACATTTACAGCCGAGCCTCTAACTTTAATAACCAGTTTCCGTTGTTTCTTGTATATTAACTGGTATTTGATGGTGTTTTAATACCTTTCTCCGGTGTTAAAACACGGCCGCCTGTGAAAGTGTCCACACTGTCGTAGATGTCCACCAGTCTCTCAACTCGCTGTCCTCCGTCCTCTCCGGCTCCTTTGCAGAACTTCACGTTCATCGTCAAACTCGGGTCTTCGTAAATGTTCGAAGCCATTTTTGCGGCACGAGACAACTGAGGAGTCTCAGCGTCCGATTTATTCATGGTTCCCCGTCGCTTCTGCCTCCGTCTCTCTGCTCATCACAAGGAAGTAGAAGCAGGAAAACACTCATTGCAACATTTTTATCACCGTTCGGTAAAAAAGTGCTCGATTAACTGGCCGATCTTATGACACCGTACAATACACGTATGAGAGCTGCTATCAGAGGTGTGACATGTGATCTGTGGTTCAACTCGTCTGCTAAAAAAAAAGCACCTAAAGGTGTTCGCAGAATTCAGATTGTGCAGAGATAATGACGTTTAAAAGATCAGACAGAATAGACGTAAACATTTAATTAAAATGATCAAATGAGGGAACACAAACACCGAGTAAAGGATCAAACACAGAACTTAATAAAAACAGATGTCCTTGTTTCTAACATGGCATCCTGAAGCCATGTGGACTTTGACTAAGATGTTTGCTATACGGACGTATAGCATCTGGTCACTGATTCTGTGACCAGATGAACTGAAGGAAGCTTCACAAACCAAACAAAGTTGTGAAGATAAGTCTCTCTCTTTAGCTCGTGGACCACAAATCAGCTCATCGTAGAAACCACTTCCTTCTTCACGGCAGAGCACAGAGCACATCATGTCCTTGCTCTGTAACGTTGCAATACTTATTCTAGGGACCTTTTAATCCTGCTCTGTGAAGCACGTTGGGCTTGTGTGTGAAAAGTTCTATATGAATAAAGGTGAGCGTTAGCCAATCAGCAGTAAGTCTTTAGGACGGTGTTGAATCCAGTCGCCGTCAGTGTCCTCTCGGGTTCAAACAAGCCTAAACACGTCTTTAACACATCCTCTCCCTCCGTCTCTCTCCAGGGCCTGACCGGTCCAGTAGGTGATGCAGGTGTACCGGGACCTCAGGGACCCCAAGGACTACAGGGACACAGTGGACGCTCCATCATAGGACCCCCAGTAAGACCAACGCACACCCAGTTCTCAGTCTCCCACTCTAATAGATACTTTCTCCATTTATTTCTATATGCTTTTATTTTGAAAATATGTTTGCTGTTCATAGTCATTTTTACAGATGCCATTCATATGCTAAATATGTGAAAAACACAGTATTTGTTTACGCCGTTGCAGCAGTTTATTTAGTAAACTTTGTGTTATATTAACGATATCCATACAATCAGAAAAAAAGGTATATTCTTTATCTGCAGGGAGGTCAAGGAGAGCAAGGACAGAAAGGTGAAGCGGGACAACAAGGAACACAGGTGAGAAAAAACAACGTGAATACAACATACAAATCTTCTCTTTCAGGTTTATGTGATCGCTTCTGGGTTCCGTCTACATACATGTGAATACTGTACTTTTAATTATGAATCTTTATCAAATCAGGTTCATGTTGATAAGACACCAAATGTCTACAGTCACTTGTAGCGGCTCACTACATCACTTTACAACATCAGGACCAAACTTATTTCTGTAGAATTCAGATTTCCTCCTTGTTCGGGGTTGATGGCGAGCCGGTACTTGGTAGAATTGTACTTTGATGAGTTTTAGTCGGTTGGTGGCGGAACGTTGTTTCAGTTTCACAAAGGTCTGATGCTTGAAAAGAGCCTCCCACAAGTAATTACAGCTCCACGGTAAATTACGACTAATATGACCTTCTGGAAGCAAATAGTTGTCAGATTTTGAATAATGGTGCCATTTGCAAAAGGTTGATTTCTCTTGTTTGAATCTATTTCTGTTCCCTGAGTTTGTGACACGACAGCTCGATTCAACCTCGCAGCGTTTACAGGAATGTTTTCTGCTTTTATGTTGTTGCAATGTTTGCCTTCAGAGTTGATTGTACAGGAAGCAATGCAACAAAGATCCCCAGCGGGAATCTAACCAGGGACATTGCAGTCAGACAGAGTTTCCATGCGTCCTGGAAAACACATGGAAAATTAAAGGAAAATTGAATGCCCTGGAATATTACTTCAACATTCTCCTGTTTTTCAAAGATCAGAGATCCCAGAACGGATAACAAAGCCATCTGAAAGGGCTAAGTATGTTCACGATCACATTCGAATGGTTCATGGACCAGAGTTACCATTACGTGACCTACGTAACTATGCTACGTTACTTACGCAATGTAGTAACGCTACATAGCTTTACTACGTTACGTATGCATGTCATGTGACCTATGCAACTATGCTACATTACGTAAGCTACATTACGTAGGCGAGATAGTAACGTTGCATTGCCTAAGCTACGTTATAGCTACGTAGTAACGTAACATAGCATTACGACGTTACTACGTTGCCATAATGTAGTATTGATATGTAACCTTACGTGACCAACATAACTACATTACGTAAGCGACGGAGTAACACAACGTTGCTAAGTTAAGTACACAACGTAGTAAAGGTATGTCATGTCATGTGACCTATCCAACTACCTTACGTAAGCAACGTAGTAACGTAACATAGCATTACTACGTTACTACGTTGCCATAATATAATGTCAACCTTACTTAACCAACATAACTGTGCTACATTACTTAAGCGATGTAGTAACGCTACATAGCGTTGCTATTTTACATACGAAACGTAGTAACGGTGTGTAGCGTTTCGTAACATAGCTTACGTAACTTTATGCAATGTTACGCAACTTAAAATAAGTTGATGTTTACTGTTTACGTAGTTTGACGTATACGAGGAGTTGGGAGTGAGAGCGGGCTGTCGTTTCATTTTCACAGCGCTGCTGTTCAACCAGTCACATCTGACAAGTTTATATACATATATATATATAAATATATATATATATATATATATATATTTGAGAAAGTATATATATATGTAT
>NW_022280272.1:11258-36197 GCF_004355925.1 Anarrhichthys ocellatus
TGTATATATATGTATATATATGTATATGTATATATGGACTTTATGTGACTCTTGGTGTTTTTTTCAGGGAATAGCTGGCAGACTTGGAGGTCCAGGCAGAGACGGACCAGCAGGATCCAGAGTGAGTCACCTTGCAAATATTACTGTCACTGTGTGCAATGGGGGGGGGGGGGTTGACCCTTCAGAAATTGAAACCTCTCTTTAGATATTAATTATTAATTTAGTTTTCAATCTAAATCTAGATTTAATTTAATTCTGTTGCACCAAAACCTTAAACCCTCACGTACAAGAGATTTAACTCTGAAGAAAGTTCAGGGACAAACTCAACCCAGTTGAGTTTTATGATGCTGCTGAATTTCTGTTTAATTTAACTTTAACTCGCTTTTTACTGAGCTAGCTGGCTTGTTTGCAGTATTTCACATTGTACTAAGCCATTACACTTAGTAGTAGTATTACACTTTGGATATTACAAGTGGAATCATGTACTACTTCCCTCTACAACTACTACTCTTGTATACTGCACCACTACTGTACTTCTATCAGCTGTACTAATACTACTAGCGCTAGCTATATTTCTGCTACAGCTACTTCTACTTATATACTACTTCTCCCACCAATGACTTCAACACATTTCAAAACCTATTTAGAAGCGACTCGCTGAGCCGAGCGATGAAACTGCCAGAAGCAGCGTCTTCCTAAATGCTTTTTGTTTGTTGTCTCCTCCACAGGGACTGCCGGGTAAAGACGGGCCGCCAGGCAGACCGGGTCCCTCAGGAACTATCGTGAGTGCAGGTTTTAAATGTCGACTTTGTTCGTGTGTTGTGCTTGTGATTCTCCTTCTGGACTCCTGAAGGTTGATTTTAATTGGAGCTGTGACTGGAGGAGATAATTATGCAGCTTCTGGGACGTTTTTCTTCTTCCAGGTAAAGATGCTTATTAAAGTTGAGCAGTGAACAGGCGAGGAAGTGCCGACTCTACGCTGTCTTCTTCTTCTTGTTTTTTAAACATGGCACTGATCCAACTGAACATTCCTGTAAAATCACCTGAAAGCTACGTTTTGCTTCCAAAGCTGCAGAATCGATCGAGAATCAAGCACCGGGAAGTGTTTTATTTTTAGACACGTTGATTTTGAAACAGTATGAATTCATATTAAATGTGGACTTTTATTCTGTTTCCTGTTATAACAGTTCACATCCACTGCTGTGTGGAGTAGTTGTGACAAGCAGCAGTGGAAATATGAATGTATGCATCACAATAAGTGGCGTTGTATATTATATTTACACGTTTTAGCTTCTTTGTTTGAAGTGGACTCTGACTGTGATTCTGTGTCTCTTTAGGGGACGCCAGGAGGCCCGGGGGCCCAGGGTAACACGGGCCCTTCAGGGAAACAGGGAGATCTGGGACCATCGGTGAGTCGACTTGTCCGCCTGTAAAGAAGGAAAACACACCTCACCTCTCTGACAGAAGGCCGCTTCACAAACAAAATATAAGGAAGTCACGTCAGTCAGGCTTAACGGAGACACAAAGAGTGTGTGTGTATGTGTGTGTCTCGGAAGGATTAACAGGATTAACAGCTTCCTGTCCGGTCTGAAGGTCCACGAGTCTGTCAGTCACACACACACACACACACACACACTTCCTTTGACTGTTTTCCTCATACCTCTCACTCAACAAAGAAAGACCAACTGATGAGGACAGATCCTCTCTTCCTGTCTCTTCATCCCTCTGTGAAGACGTTTTTAACAGGACGAATAGTTTGAACTAATCTTAGTTTCCAGGTTTGTACATCAACTATACTAATAATCTTTAATGCACGGGGATTTCCTCTCTCAGAATCCGTGCAGTAAACAGTTTAACTCCGGCTGTTTGTTCACTGTTCATACAGCACATGAGAGAACTACTGATTCACCTGCTGTATGTCTTAAAGGAGCTTTGTTATAATAAAGAAGAGGAAACGCTGATGGATGATGTTTAAAACATAGAAATATTACATATTATATTATCAGAAACAAACATTTTTGGAGTCTAAACTAAACGAATGACTATCAGAAGAAAAGGCTCACATGAAATCAGAGGATATTTATTTATTTATTCATCAAATGTTTAATTTTGTTATTTGAAAAACGAGTGAACAGGTTATTATGAATCACCTCTCATCTTGTGAGGAAGGAGCCTGGAGGAAGTAAAACATATCAAATAAATACCCACAATTGACATCATTTTCGACGTTTTCATGGTAACGTGATATGTTGCAGCAAAGTGCCGTCCCATTTGTATTCACACCATCTCAAGCGCTCACAGCCTCTCACACTCACCAGGTGACGTCAGTGAGTCCCTGAGGGTTCAGGGTTTGAGGTCTTAGGGGGGTCATTAGGACTGGAGGAGCGGAAACCCAACCAGGAAGTGGTGACGGGCACAGAACTACACATCCTACTTCTGCTTATGCGTAAACAAATAAACCCACGCTAAAAAGGTCATCCACGTGGGAGAGTTCCATCATCGAGTCTTTTTGTGTGAATGTATGAGAAGAAGTCTTTTATCACATTGTTTCTAACAGAGTGTTCTGTGTGAGAGCCGCTCTCTGCTTTGACATTCATTCCCTGATTAAATGAAACGCTCGCAGACAGTGAATCACATGTAAACCGCGCCGCCGACGAACGAATGAGATTCAGTGGGAGGTGAAAACAAACTGCTGACAAAGAGACATGTTGTGAAGCGTGTAATTACTGCTGCGTGGGTGGACTGCACCGAGCCTTAACTAACTACCACACGCTGTCAATTGCAGGTCTTGATGTGAACTTATCAGAGTAAAATAAAAGAGTTCAGGTTTTAGAAAATACACAGTTTGAACAAAGATTGTTGTTTTTTTTATAACGACTCAAATGAAAGTCAAAAGAAAAGTTAGTTCAACGAGCTCAGATTCTGTCTGGTGAAGGAAACACATTTCTCAAACGATTTAGATCAGATTTAGAAAATTACTTTTATTTTTTATTTTGTTCTCTCAGGGCTTCCGTACAGATACGTAAAAACTTCTAAAATGTCAAACAGCACGTCCAAACTAGATCTTGCAACTTGATTCAATGCATTTTACTGCTGCGGTTACAAATTAAGACAAAGTCAACGATGGAAAAAACTAAAAGGTGATAATTGTCAGTCTTAAAAGCAAACAATAATCATTAAAATCCACAGTTCCCTCGTCGTTATGGAGGTAAGAAAACCTTCCAGAGGCTCAGAGTTAATCAAAGGGACTCAACAAGACGGGAGGAACAAAGTAATCCAGACTTGTAAGAGGATTCGTGAGCTAGAGAATCATTTTGCGTTTGCGTGAATTTCCGTAACATCTGAACCGGTTAAACTTCACAGCTTTGTTTCTGGGTTTTTATCCTCTTCTCATTGATTCTTCTCTGTTGCAGGGTGTTCCTGGAAGCAAAGGGGAGAGAGGTGAACGGGTAAGTGGTGTCGTTTATGCAAAGATGGAAATAATGAACGACTAAAGTTACTCCGCTCTTTTACTCGCCGGCAATGTGGGTTTCCTTCAGAACAGAACATGAAGAGCTGCGAGATAAAAAACTAAAACGACTCGCAGGTTGAGCAGAGCATGAACGCTCGTTTTAACATTCCCTTTAAAGGTTTAGTCAGTTAAAAATGTGAAATGTGAAATTTGCAGGCGTCAAAAAAGACAAATAAAGTCAATGGGAAGACAAAAATGGAGGCAAACAGACAAATATTCAGTCCGGATGACTCCAACTGAGAAGTGTCCCCTGGAGCTTCAATTTCACTAAACAAGTAAAGTTATCTTTAGTTAGATGTTTAACTGCTCTAAATAGAGTTCAGGTTTTGTGTTGTAGCATTAAGGTTTGTTCTGTCAGACAGGGAACCGGCTCTCTGGCTGTTTGTCTGACACCTAAGTCGGGGTAAACATGAAATGTCTTCAATAAAAACTATAAAAATAGAACATGAGTAGAACACATATTGGACTGTTTTTCGTGGTCATTTGGCATGTACAGAAGAAAACTGTTTCATTGCAATTGTTTATGCGATTGTTGTTAGTTGTTATGGGGACGACACACGTCAATAAAGGCTGTAAAATTTTGCCGCATCTCGTCAGGAAGAGAGCGAACGCAACTTTGGAGACGGATGGCCGGCTAGTTAGCTAGGTAGCTAACGTTAGCTTGTCCTTCTCCGGAGTAGAGGCGAGTGTTAGCAAGCTAGCTTAACTAGCCAGCTGTGTGCTAGTTAGCTAGCTAAGTTTTAATTAATGTGTTCATGGCAGACTCTTGTAGAGAATCAAATGTTCATGCTAACATCTCAACATCTTTAATGACCCTTGGATCTTTGCTGTTTACACTTTCTTTGATTTTCTCCCATACTCCGCCATTTTGTCTCTTCCCCATGATGCATTGCGTGACAGTCCATCAAAGTCGGTCTTACATTAGTCGCTTTGCTTTAAAGAGATTGATGCAACCGGTACATTTAAGTGTCAAATCTCACTCAGACTTGTATTTAAGACAAAGACTATAAGTCTGTTTTTATGCAACCAAACACAATAACAAGTATGATTTAAGAAATATTCATACACAAACACATTGTGATATTAATCGATGGTACAGATTGTACAGAACGTCAATTTATTTGTTAAAAAATATACATCTGGACACTTTATTTAAAGTCGTGGTCATCAATGTACGTCAGTGCAGAAGGGAAGTCTAGATACTAACAATACAAATATGAATATAGTTCTGCTCGTGTGTCTTCAGGGGGACCTCCAGTCGACGTCATCAGTTCAAGCCATCGCCAGGCAGGTCTGTGAGCAGCTGATTCAGAGTGAGTCAAAACACCTTCTGTATGTTGGGTTTGAGGGACCCGAGACCTGGTTTTAGGGTCAAGGTTAGGATGTGGTTCTGGTTAGTGTCAGTGGCTAAAGGATGCATCGTCAGCACGGACGCATTAAGAGACAGCGGTCCCCTGGACGTAGACGTGCAACACGTCCCACCATCTTTTCTACAGACGATACAAGACAGACAGACCTTGTTGTTCAGCCTCTGTTTGTATTTTGTGTCTCTTTGTGTTCGTTTTATTTTTGTTGCAGTTATTTCTTTGTGTCTCTCTGTGGTTGTTTTGTTCCTTGTGAGTCTTAGTGTGTCTGTTTTGCTTCTCTAGTTGAGTCAGTAAGGAACTTCTCAGGTGTAGAAATAAGGTTTGTGACTCCATAATCCGGAATATTTAATCCGGTTTGTTTTTGGAAACATGTCCCCTTTGTTTCTGTGTTCAGGCCACATGGCACGCTACAACTCCATCCTGAACCACGTGCCCAGTCCACCGGTGTCCATCCGCACTGTGCCAGGACCCCCAGGAGAGCCCGGCAGACAGGGGACCCCGGGGACCCAGGGAGAACAGGGACCCTCAGGAAGACCCGGCTTCCCCGGACAGAACGGGCAGAACGGCCAGCCTGGAGAGAGAGGTAAAGGGGCGAACACATGGACTGAGAGTCGCAGGTGGTGTCTAGAAGGTTTCAGATGTTGATACTGAGGGATTAAAACTACCATAAGTCAACTCCTTGATACAGAAATAAGATGATTGATAACACGAGCATAAATCCTGTTACAACACTGTTTTACCTGTGTGTGTGTGTGTGTGTGTGTGTGTGTGTGTGTGTGTGTGTGTGTGTGTGTGTGTGTGTGCGTGCGTGTGTGTGTCCAGGTCAATTGGGAGAAAAGGGCGAGAAAGGACCTCAAGGCGTTGGAGTCCAAGGCCCCCGAGGACCTCCAGGACCCCCTGGTACATTAAACCACACCATTCACCAGAAGCTCTCGATCTGGTCCTCCAGGTGGTTTCTTACTAACTCCTCCTCCTCTCCTCTCAGGTACCCAGGGGCAGGGCAGACCTGGCAGCCAGGGTTCATCGGGGCGACCTGGAAATCCTGGGTCTTCTGGTCGGCCCGGTGTCCCCGGACCCATCGGCTCCGCCGGGCCTCCGGGCTACTGCGACCAGAACTCCTGTGTGGGCTACAATGTTGGAGGTACGTAGGGTCCCTTAAATAAATATGACTACACTAGTTTGATCAAAAATGATTCAACAATAATAGTTTATAGTTTCTACTATATTCTCTCCTTGTTATTGATGTTTCATTGAAGGAACTGTCAGTATAAGTGAAGTAATCGTATCTACTAGACTGCTGTGTAATTACAGCCGCTGCGCGCCAAGGTTGTTATTAGAACAACAGAACTTTCAAGTAATTTAATTAAAAATCATAAATGACACACTTAGTATTCATGCCTTACTTCTGCTGTATGTAATTATAAGTTAATTATAGAATAAAACCTCCACCAGCTTGTTTAAAAGCTGGTGGAGGCACGTCACTGAAGTCAAACATTTGAGGGAGAAACGTGAAACAAATAAAATCAAAGTCAGGATGCAGTCTGAAATGCATGAGGAACGAAATTGTGTTTTATGTAGAAATTTCATTTGATAAGTTCAGCTTGTTTTTTCCCCCTGAAGGGTCACTTCCCCTGAATCATTAAACAGATGAAGCTGTAAACATTACACGACGATATATTACTTTTGTTTCATTTGGTCTCAAAACCTCAGCAAGTAAAGTTAAGACAGTTGTACTCAGTGGGGAAATGTGTTTATTGTGATTTGGTGAAGCAGCCGTTTAAGCTGCAAACATGGAACAAGAGGAACGACCTATTGAGCAGATCACTGACTGAACTCTGCGTCTTCACACTTTATGACTTGACTTGTGTGTTAAGTCACTCTGGGTTCAATGTAAAGATGCTGCATGGAGGGTTTTCTTCTTCATGTATTTCACTTTTAAACACTCCAGAACTCGGCATGCGAACAACAAATGGCAGCTTTTCTATCTGCTACATGTTCATTTGCTCTCCAGCGTCCAGACCAGCGATTTGTTTCCGTTATTTGCGGGAAAAGACGGGAAATGATGTCACAGTTAGCATCACAGTACTCTCGTCCCGAACACAGATCAGCAGATGTGACTGTTTAACTCTTGTGCATCACTTCAAACAAAGTCTCTGAAGTCTTTAGAGCAGCGATTCCCAAAAACATGAAACAAATGAACAGAATTTCTTTCATAGTCGTATTTATTTATATCTGCAGTTCACCTTTAAGCCACATGGGGGAGCCTGGATGTTCGTATTGTTCTGGTAATTGTACTTTGAGTCTAATATAAACGTCTGGAGTTCATTCTGTTTGTTTAACTGATGAGAGGAAATACAAAGAATGAGATCGTCTGTTAACTCCACCTAAATAGATTGATTTGGTCACATTATAAAGTATTTAACATGTGCATATGTTTTCAATCACATGCATTAATCAAACGTATATCTCTTCAAAACAGCTGTTTATCTGGAAATGGCAGAAAAAATGATCATGAATTCATCCATAAATTCACTCCTCTGTCAGTGTGCAGACAGAGCCTGTTGGGAAACGGGTCTCGATGAGTTTTTGGGGCTTTTTAGAAACGTGTCTCCCCCCCCAAAAACAAAACGTTTTAGAAGCACTGCTCTAGAGGACAACAATGTATGTAAGAAATTATTATTCCCCACTTTTAATGAGTTAAATCTCCTAACTTCAATCTTAATCATGATTACTGAATATGAATTCATTTTCAGAATGTAAACCCTCTAAATGTTTGTTACCGCTGCTGTTTGTTAATGGAAAAAAAAACACAACAACATATAATTCTATTATTGTTTTGCTCCATAATGCAGCAGTGATGCCCCTAGTGGACACCAGGAGAATAACATGTGTTTACCCCACAGGGCAAACATGAGAACATCTGTTGGAAAATAATACAACATTGAAGCCAGGGCTTGAGATCAAAAGCCTGATAGAATAGAATGATTGATTTTATGCGTTGTGGTTTGAATGGGTTTAAATGGGGACATTTGTGTCCTTAAGGGTCTGAGTGATACGTGAGTATTATAGGAGCTGAGGTTAAACGTCCAACATGTATTCCATATGCATCAACACAAACAGAGTGTCCCTGGTGATGCACAAGGGTTAAACACTGCAGCTATATTGATGTATATTGAACCATGTCATTCATTCTAACAGTTCCATAGCTGAAGAAACCCAGCATGACTCATCTTTACCTGTTAAATGCATGATTGTGTTAACCCTGGATGTACGTTGAGGTTAAAGGTCACACAGCGGCCTAAGAGCTGCTGCTCAGCTCGCTGCCTGCAGGGCCGTCATGTGAGTAACGTCTGCATGTTGTGATCTTTCCTCCGTCTTTGTGTCCGTCCGTCCGTCACCGCCTCGTTTTTCAACATCTCACGTCTTCTTAACCCTCCGCTCAGTATTTCAGTGACGACTGAAACCACAGCGGAGCTTTTTTATCTTTATCTGCTGCAGAGGCTGTAAAACGCTGCAGGTGTCACATCATGGGACAGACACGTAATGTGATGTACAGTAAATATAAGACCGTTATAAAGTGGTGTACAGGCAGAAACAACACGACAGGAACGCCAGAAAATAATCTAAATTAAAACAATAATTAGAGTTAATTAAACAAATTGTGCTAGTTTCTGTTATTGTCCGTTCTCATCTCAACTGAAATCAAATCTTTATTTTTTAAAAGATAAACCACAATGGTAAACGATGAAGCTGGTCTTATTGTTTATTCTCCTTCATTTATACAACTTAAAGACCAAAGACGTCAATTAGTTCGTCCAGCTCTCAATGCTCTCATTCATGCATTCATATTTAATATTTGAGTCTTTTCATGGTAAGAAGACGTGTTCTTTAATCATCTTCTCCTGACTTCTCCTTCTAGATGATGATCATCCAGGGCCTCTATTTTAAACCACAAGCTTCACCGACTCAATAAAAACTCCTGTAACATTAAAAAAAACTCTTTAAGAGTTATTAATCTGCACGACAACTTAATAGAGATGCTGCACGTTGTTTTAACCTTGCGTGTGTAGATACCTTTAAAAAAAATCACGTGAAAACCTTTAATTGTGACAATTTGAATGTGAATTAATTCCAATAGTGTATTATGACCATTGAGGGTGAAAATATAAATGATTACAGAGCCAGAGCAGCAGGGGAATATTCACAGAAAAAAACTCATCATCTTTTGTAAATAGACAAAAAAAGCTAATTCACAAAAAATTTATCAAAAATTCCGAGAAAAAAACTTGAATATTCTCTGAGACTATTAAGTCATACATTTGCCAAGAGCCACGTCGCTTCACTCTGCATGAATGGATGAACCTCATCACACCACAGATGGCAGTAACGTGAAGCCATCATCTGCATATTGTTGCTCCTGAAGTTATTCGGTCCTCTGAGCGAGCAGAAGGTCCAGAAACAAGAAGCATCCGTTCCTTTCATGTCCCTTATGTTGTTCTTTTATGAACATAATGCTGACGGTCTCAGTATGTTATTATGTTACGTTGTCAGATGAATCCCAAATATTGCTGTTTCTGAGGACCTCTCTGACAGACAGCCTCTGAAGGACAAGAAGGTCCTGGAAGATGAAAATAAATAAATACTAATATAATTCATATATTTATAATTTTTCTTTATTCTTTATAATTTCAGAGAATATCCAAGTTGTTTTTTATCCCCGGCTGCGTGATTTAAAATATATATTTATTTTACCTACGATGGCCTCTATACATCTTCATAATTAATAAATAACAAATCTAATGATTGTTGAAACTTTGACACATTTGCACAATAAACAAGAACGTTTTTGTTTTTTTTTAACATTTGATTTGCGGTTGTGAATCCTGAATTCATCCTCTGAACTCTGCTTTCAATCCGTAACCCTGGTAACCCTGGTACCGTTGTCCCTCTCATCCTCTTCATCCTCTTCATCCTCTTCCTGTCTCACTAACCCAATCAAACCCCCAACGATCCGATCCAAAACGTTGCTTGCTGTGGTGGCGGGGTCGGCCATCTTTGTTTTGGGCTGTCACTGACCGTCTGCCTGTGTGACTGGCTGCCTCGCCGCCCTCGCTGCCTGCTTTGGTTTGTAGAGGATGTCACTGACCGCGGCGCTGTCCCCGCAGTCCAACTGCCGCCCAACGTCTTCCAGAACTACGGCGAGGCCGAGGAGGAAGACCCCTACCGCTACTACGAGCCCAACTACCCGGCCCCGCGGCCCGTGGCCCCCGACGACCCGACGCTCCAGCAGGACGACGCCGGCGTCCACCGCGTCTCCCGGAGCCTGGAGGGGGAGGAAGAGAGAGTCGGGCCGAAGAGGAGGCTAAAGAGAGCAGCGAAGACGCCGCCTGGACTCATTTAACGAGGAGGAGCCGATTGGAGGCCACTCGCTGTTTCTGATTGGGCGGTTTGGAGTTACGGACTAATCAACAAGTGCCTGATGTTGAGGATTTCTTATGGACATTGTAGAGGGGACGGGGGGCTTTATCAGGTTGGGACTATTTGAACTCATCTATGCTTTTGAATTAACTCCAAGAAAACAGGTTTGATTTGTTTTTGTCGTCGTCTCAAAATGGATTCAGCTTCACATGGTTTTTATATTTCACGGTCCCGCGACACGTCTCTCCGTTAACGGGTTCGTCATCAGGTCGATTGGAGAAAAGGAAGCCGGTCCTGTTTGTCAGCCTTCAGTTCTTCTGTTTGTCGTTTACCTGGTTGGTTAAAGTGCCTCCTGATCATCCTGCTGGAAGATTCTGGAAGAAATGTTAAAAATACAGAAATGTTAAAAAGCTGCAACAAAGCATTGATACACAGAAACACGTGCAGGTTACCAACGAGCAACGTCGTCACTCTTTGTGTCTTCATATATATATATATATATATATATATATATATATATATACATATTTACTCTTACTTTAAATGGTATGACTGCAGAGCTAACATCGTGACAAATTCAAAAGGTGGAAGCTGTGACGGTTAACTGGTGTTTTTAAATGATTTTTCATGTATCTGTCAGGGACGATGAAGAAATGATGATACATTTTAAATAAATTAAAAAAAGAGATTTTTTTGTACAAGATTTAGCGGCTAGCTCGACATTAATACAACTAAATAAATACTGATCTGATATACATTTAAATTCACAACACAAGATAAGTATTTGATTTTGTTTACTAAATACTGAAATTATAAAGTCACACACTTTACGACCGAGGTGCTAACGGGTAACCACCTCAAACCACCGCCTGTAAATATACAGATTATGTTCTCTCTCCGTAAACAAACTAAATAAGAAACAACGATTCTATGCAGACGATTCAACGGAAAACATCCACAAATTTCTGACCAAACAACAGGAAGTGAAACATTTCTAGTCGAAACCTGCGTCTTATTTTGTTGTTTGAAAGGCTCCTAAACTCTCCAAGAAGTTTCCATCTTCACTACAAAAATACACAAAAGCGTTTATTTATGTCAAGTTCTGCATGTTTCTGTTTTCCATTTCTCCCGTGATGTTTTTATTCTCGTAGAGCCGGAGACTCGTTGTACTGTCACATATCAGGATTTATTATGTTTTGTCATTGTTACAGTATTAAGCTCTGTCTTTGAGAAGGTTGATGAACAGAAATGCGTTGTAAGAAACAATAACAGCTGATGTAAAACAGAGTTATTATATTTCTGAGTAAATGTATTTTGGTTTATGTGTCGAGTTTCTGGATCCAGTCTTTGGATTGATCCGCCTCCATTTGTAACTTTTATTTTAACGTTAATTTTCGTTGTTCCAGGACAAAAGTCTTTGGTTTCATTTTTCACATTTTATGCAGAAACTGGAGATTGATCTGAAAGCTGATTATATAAAGAGTCCAGCTGTACTCTGTTAACGTCGCTCTCTCTTTCTGAGCGAAATAATTTGCCAAATATTCAAGCACATTTTAAACTTGGTATTGATTTTTCTCAAAACAATAAAACTGGAGTACGACCGCTGTTTCCTGTCGTGTGTTTGGTGTTAAACTGTCGCTCAGCAGGTGAAGTGACTCGACTCTAGTTCATCCGGCACTGAGCAGGAAGATGAAGCTCTTTGTGGAGCTGAAGGAAGATGATTGGAAACCAGCAGGTGAGCTGCAGCTCAGGATCCAACAACACCACAGCTCTGCTCTCAGAGAAGCAGAGTCAGACCGGGTTCTACAGCAGCTGATCTAGAACCTGAACCACCGTCAACAAGAACCTGCTGCCTCTCTGTCATCCACCCTGCAGACAACCGAGGATGCTCCTGTCCAGCCCTGGGGGGATATTGTTACGCTTACACTGCAGAGCAGAGTGAACATCTAACTATAAAGAGTGTGTGTGTGTGTGTGTGTGTGTGTGTGTGTGTGTGTGCGTGCGCGCACGCGCATGCACCTCCTGCTGTTGAGCTCAGCGGGTTGAGGAGCCTCTCGGGTGTAAATATGATCTGAAGTGTGGATGAGAGTGATTAATTATTCACGTTCACAGAGTGAGACCCGGGCCGGGAATCAATTATCTCCTGCGTCACCACGAACACGCCCGAGCTGCTCTCATCCTCTCATCCTCTGTGTGAGGACGGCTCGGAGCTGCTTTAACGGGACGAGTTCCTGCAGATATATTTACTTTACATCCTTTTACTTTCATTGCTTCAGCAACATCTGTATCTGAGATCTGTTAGATGTAGTAGATTTCCTCTCACACTGTTTATAATGTAAATATTAAAGTACGTTCTTTCCCTCCCGTCTGTTTGTTCATGAAGTGAACTCGAGTTGTTTAATTATTATTTATGTTTAATTTTCCTGAAGGAGGGTGTTATTGGAGCTCTGAGAGGCAGATCTCAGTAGTGTTCTCTCCTGTATTTATCATGACTTAAGAACGAGTCAAATAAAGGTTTTGCTCGGTTAATATTTTGAATTTAGCTTTTTTTTCATCTGTAACACATGACCCATTTAAAAGGAGAAGGCATTGTTGACTTATTTGTCACATGACTTCCTAACTTCAGTAGTTATTTTAATCCAAACCACCATCTTTCCCTAAACCTATGAAGTGGTTTTGTTGCCTAAACTTAACTAAGTTGTTTCCTGTGAAGACGGAAGTTATTCCACTAGAGGCTCCACGGCCTCATCTTCTAAGTGAGACTGAAAGCGTTCATGTTTTCTTTACTCACCTGGGGAAAGAAGACTAAACTAGATTTCTCTGTTTGATCCTTTAAAAGCGTTTCTGCTCAAACATACTGAATTGGAGGAAATGAGGATCAATACATCCAGAAGCTACAGATATCTGAGAGCAGGAAGTGGTTCAAGAGGTTAAAAGAAAAGAGATGGAGGACGATCTAACTAGAGGAAGAGGATTCAGGACCAACACATGATCATTCATGCATTGGTCCTCTGAGGACGCCGGTCCAGGAGTTAAAGGAGGACAACACTCCCTGCTCTGCTTCAGCGTGTCGCCTCCTTATAGAACCAGCGCGTGAGTCTGAACTCAGAGCTCATGTGAGGCTGCGTCATCAATCGCAGAGACGCTGAATGAATCCAGGAACATTAACTAAATGAAGATTGATCTCTGTCACTTTTCTCAGTGTGAGCTTCTCTTTAATTCCCTCTTTCTTTTAATTTAATATATATTTTAATAGAAATATTCCCATTTTTCTGCAGCAAAGAACACTGAAATAAACTGATCACAAAAACACCAACGCTCCTCTTTCCTCCTGTCTCTCTTCACCGCCATGCTTTCTCTATGAAGTTCAGAAAGCATGTTTTATTTCAACTTCCTGCTTTAAAAAAAATATCCGTTAAATATGTCAAATATTCGCAGAAGTATTTCACATTTTCCTTTTGTTTAGTCATCACCCCCCTGATGTGTACAGACCTTAAAGCATGTCAAAATGTTCTAGTAGAAACACTAAATATACCTGAGAATGAGCCCGTGTCTCCTTTAACGTGAGCAGAATGTCAGTTTGCATGGAAACGAGGTAAATTAAAGAGGAATTAATGAGCTTTAATTCTGACACAATCAGCAACACACACATCATACCGTGTTTGTTTTGTATCCGTCCAACAAATACAATTCATACCTCTTAACTTTAAAATGCTGATTCTGTTTCTGCTTTTATTTGACAGAAACTAAACCAGTGCACAGTGTGCAGTTCAGGGGCCGTGGGAGTGTCCAGTGTTTCCACACAGAGCCGAAGCACTCCTGCCTTTCTGGAAACCTTTAGGTATCTGCCGCTGATGTATATTCAGAGGAAAGAGGAGTTTAAAATCGAGCTGCACCTTTAACGCCGTCATGGCAGCAGCTGCTGGTGTGGTTTGAGGGGAGGACACTCGTGGTGGCCCGTCATCATCACAAGAGCTCAGCGTGTTAAACGCAGTAATCACAGCTCTCAGGCTCTGATGAGGTTGATTGTAATTAGCCCGCCAGTGAAATTACAGCATGAGCGGAAGATGTTTGCTCTCTTTGTTGAGTTTTATTGGAATCACAGAAACTGAGAACGAACAGAGAGCTGGAGGAAGAAATCTGTGAAATTCAAATGATCTGTGTGCATTTATATCTTCTCTCTTTTCCTTTGACCTTTCACTGGGATCTTTAGTCTTTATTAGCAGAGATGAGAAAGGTCTCGACTCGACTCTCTGTTTCTACACCGACTAAATGCTGCCCTCGTATGGTGAAGGTGACGTACAACACATACCAGTGAAATGTATACACCTCTTTTTCTTTACTCTCTGTTTTATTTATATGATATTCAAATGAATTAACTGTCTGAATGAGCTAATGTTGGAGACTGTTTGTAAACACAGTTCATTTAAATGTGATGAAACTTAATCTTCAGTGAGTCCTGAGTGTATTAATAAAGAGGAACACTTATTAATAAAGAGGAACACTTCACAGTTGCTGACCTGCGGTGGTTCAACTGGGATGTAGAAGTGAACTCCAGGTGTGACGGTGCGCTGTGACATCACTGTTGGGCGTTGTTACTGAGCACACTTCAGCCATGGCGTATTAGCGACGCTGTACAGAGAATGTAAATACCGCCAGGGTAACAATTGTTCTAAGCGTATATGAATGCGTGTGTCGATAAGAAGAGGGATTTATTGTTTGGTTAAATTACGTGAATCTTTTGTGTTCTGGATCTTTTCTGTTTGTCTCAGAGTCGGCGTGCTGAACATTCGTCCAGCCGGAGTCGACGTAATGAATGTGACTCCTGAATATTTCTTCTCTAGTCCGACACATGCGGTTCACATTCTGGGTCCAGATCCACCAAATGAGATTAGATCAGAATCAGTGAGATCAAACCCCATGTGACTGAAGCTGACCAATGAATGAATAACTGTGGTGACATGTGAACTTAAGGCTTCAAACAGACATCTGATGCTTTAGAAGAAAGACTTGTATTATTATATTATGATGCTGGAGGAGGTTCAGAGCCACATATGTTCTTTTGGAAACAACTAGACAAAACAATGCCAACTCGAGGTCCATTCAAGGAGCTGTTCTGGAGCTTTCTACCCCATCACATGATCTTCTTCAGCAGTTTTCACAGAATTGTAAATGTTTAAAAGACACTTTAAAGGGACTTCTTGTCCATGCTGGTCAAAGTCCACCAAGATAAAGCCCTGAGAAATACTTTTTATAACAAACTTCATCTCCTGAAGAAGATCATGTGATATGACTGAAAGCTCCTGAGCAGCTGCTACATAGACAATTCTCACCAGCTCGTCTCTAACTGTGTCTGTCTGCTGTTTGCTGCTGAGCCGGCAGTGCACAGTGGCATTTTTTACCGCTTTTATTGTGAAAAACAATGACGTGAGAGCAGCTACAGTGAACCAGAACAGTAAGTGTTGTGATTAAGATATTGATTGTAGACGCTTGGGCATCAGATCTCAGCAAGAACGTTGGTGAGCGAAATCAGGAATGATGGGACACAAGTATGAAGATGTCCCTTCAGAAGACGGGAGGGATTTATGAGAGTTCACAGCCAGACTCCGTCTCTCACGTCTGTGTAGCGACACTGTGGCTTTATATAAAACACGTCTGTGTGTAAAATGAGCCCAGAGGGTTGAGTTGGAAGTTATTATGCAGAGCAGGTGAAGCAGCTCAGCGTCTCCTCTGAATCTGAATAAACACAAACACAGAGCCGAGGCAGCCGAGCACTAACTCTCTCTCTCTCTCTCTCACAAGAAGGGTTGTTGTGTACACAAATCGAAACATCTGACTCCACGCACACGATGCATTAAAAGTGATGGGTCGCTGTTGTCCTCCCTTCTGATGAATAAACTATCAGCACCAGAGTGAGGTGACTTCCTAATGAGAGCCAAGAAAAGGACAAAGAGCAGAGCAGGTGACTCAGCTAAACCCTGCTTCATCCTGTAGACCTGGTCCCTAGTTTAGGGAACTAGGAATCAAGTGCACTTGAGAAGACTCCATTTTGATGATAATAAGAAAGCGTGTGTAATCTATGCAGTGAACGCTGCAGTGAGGGTTGTTCCTGGATTGGATCCCTAAGCAAAGGTCCAGAGCAAAGGCTCAGAACCTCCATGTGTGTGTTTAACTCTTCACCGTGAAGACACTGGTATCACTGCAGCTGTTGTGGTGATGATGGAAATAAACCCACACACATACACCAGTGTTTTCCTTTGTGACATGCAGGATGCAAAACAACATTATTCAGGTCAGCCTAATCTCCAAATATTGAATGAAAGAATAAGCACTGAAAGATTGCTTTATGTCTGCTGAATACAGATGATCACAGCAACAGAATCCAACATGTTTTAGGGTTTCAACATCTAGTAACACTTTGGTCCAGAGTGAAATCATTTAAATCCAGACATTCATAGTCCCCAGAGGATACAACCTAACACCTACATGTTGTAATCTAGCAGGTTCAAAATGTCCAACAACTAAGTTCAATAACATATCTCTTAAACAATTACTCCCATCAGCCCCCACTATACTTTGATTTCAACGCCAACGTAGCATGCTGACATTAATATATATATATATATATATATATATATACAATTTCAAGACTCAAGTGGAGACAGGGACTGATGCAAGTGGAGAAAACAATGCGGTGCCCTTCCTGTGGAGAAAGCCCAATGAAGTGCCGTCTAGGGTGCCCTCCCAGTGGAATAATTGTGATGCAGGGCCATCTAGGATGCTCTTGTTGTGAAGAAAACGTGATGTAGGGCCCTCAAGGCAGCCCTTCCAGTGGGGAAAACATGATGCATTGCCCCCTATGGTGCCCTTGCAGTGGAGAAAACGTGATATAGGGCTCTCTAGGGTGTGTTACAGTGGAGAAAACTCTATGCAAGGCCCTCTAAGGCCCCCTTGCAGTGGAGAAAACATGATTTGGGGCCCTCTGTGTTGCCCTTCCAGTGGAGAAAACATGATTTGGGGTCCTCTACGGCCCCCTTCCAGTGGAAAAAACGTGATGCAGGGCCCTCTTGGGTTACTTTGCAGTGGAGAAAACGTGAGACAGTGTCCTCAGGTGTCCATGTTGGAAAGAAATGATGCACGTTGGTGCCCCTATGCATGCAGCTGGTGCTCTTTTAATTTTTTTTCTGACCCTGCCCCTCAGACAGCCTGAGTCTGCCACTGACTTTGAAAGTCTTCCGGGATAGGCCTGATGACAATGTGCTCTGTTATCGCCACTTGTTTGACGACAAGAAACGCAGAGTTTCTGGGGAGAGGTCAGGGAGGACGTGGGATGCAGCCTGGAGGAGGAGGAGGACAGTCAGAACAGGTATTTACATCTGCACTCAGAATATGGTCAAACTTTGGACTTGTTTTGATTGTGGAAGACACTTTAGTCTTTTGATACAAATATCAGGAGAAGCACTCTTAACCACTTAAACGTAATCTACAATGCCACATTCTAATTTATTTGTTGATTTATATCTTGCATAAATAATTTGAATCTGCAAAGTGCAGTACTTGAATAAGTACCCTAACCCTGTTACTCTTCATCATTGAATATGAGTAGCAGTGTAAACATCTGTACACAGTCTGGTTCTAATACTGACATCAGGACACAAAGTTAGTCATCGAAGCTTGACGTCAGCTGGGGAAATTGTTGCTGAGTCACTTCTATTGATCAGCAACTCGCCATTGATGCTTAGTCTCAAATGTTTGCTGTTGTCACTCACAGTGCAGCCAGTATTTAGACTGCGACACTGTTGATCTGTCTGTGTACTTGAGCACGTTGGGCATTCAGTCCTGAGTGTCTTTATTAGATGATAAAACCGTCTCTATTTATTTTAAGGGCTTTTTTTCTGCCATGATGCACAAACTATCGCCTCCCTGTTTGGCCATTCCAGCAGATATTTCTCCTCATGGTTTAATTTATAGTGATTTGTTGTGTTTTATTATGTTTCATTATTATTATGTATCATTATAAGCCCTGTCTTCTAACCATGTTGTGTTTTATGGCACAATAACCTCAATTCTAACGAGACTAGTTGTTTGGCAAACCTCCCCGTTTCCTGTTTTAATGTTACGGATGGAGCTTCTCAAAACTAAAGCCAGTAAGAGAGCCGACCCACAGCCTCCCGGCACAGTGTGCTGAACTGTGACACCAAATAATGACTTGTTTTTTTGCCTTTTCAGGCGGCTTCATTTGATTAATTGTGTGAAGGAGGCCAGTGGCTGCAAGGCTCTGCTGTCACGAGACAAGAAAGAAAAACCACACGACTGCAGCGTGTTGTGCGGTTTTCTCCTTTTCTCTTTGCTGTTTGAACATTTACATCAGCTTCCTTTGAGTTTTATGACCGCTGTGTGATTAAAAACCTGACTAAAGCCTCCTTTGTATTTCTGATATCCTTTTTATTATGTCTCTTTGTATAGAGATATGATTTTTTTTTTGTCAAACCACAATTATATGCAAAGTCTCTCCCACTGTGCCTCACACATTTTCCTGTTTTTGTAGTAGACTGCACAGTTCAAATGGGCACCTGATTAATGAGTGAATGTGAATAACAACTATAAGATTCCTGTGGTTTGATTCTGCTGAGCTTTTGTTTCTGATTCTCTTTTTCAGCATTCTGGGCCACCAAAAGAGAACTTTCTCAGTTTCTCAGTGTATGAGAGGTGATGATTTTAAATAAAGAAAGACTACTGAATGGACCTACAGGCCCAGGGGGTCAGGGGGCCTCTGTTTGGAGCGTTAATATTTCCTTTTGGAAAGTCAATCTGCAAAGAGACACTAAACCACTACAAAGACACGCAAAACAACTACAAAGAGATACAAAACAACTACAAAGACACGCAAAACAACTACAAAGAGATACAAAACAACTACAAAGACACGCAAAACAACTACAAAGAGATACAAAACAGCTACAAATAAATACAAAACAACTGCAAAGAGATGCAAAACAACTCCAAAGAGATACAAAACAACTACAAAAAGATGCAAAATGACTACAGATGGATACAAAATGACTACAAAGACACAAACCAATTCAAATAGATACAAAACCACAACAAGGAGATACAAAGTGACCACACAGAGAGACAAAACGACTACAAAGAGACTCAAACTGACTAAAGAGAGATCCAAAAGGATAGCAAAGGGACACAAATCAGATACAAAACATCTACACAGATACAAAATGACCACAGAGACGTACACAACCACTGAGGCACTCAAACTGACTGAAGCAAAAGAATCTTTGCATCCTTTGAGTCTGGGTGCCTTGCTTCTCTGTAGGAAGGGTGTGTGGCCTGATCATTGCATATCTTTGTATTGTTGTTATTAATTAAATTATATTCCACCTTTTGTCAGAGCAGAAGACAAACCTCTTTGTTATTTTGCAAAGAGCTACGAATCTTTTTCATCTGCAGACATTTGTGACATTGACTGGCTCTGGATTACTTGTTTAAAGATGGTTTTTAAGCTTTGAGTGGTTCAGTTGTTAACTTTTGTTGCTAAGCAATGTTGGCAAAAACTCTGCTTATTGGCTAGAGCTGGCACTCTTTGCCTGGCAACATTACCTGATTGTGTATTCTGGAGACACTGGCAAGAGCTTCCAGTTGCAGACAACTCTTCTGCAGAGATGGCTCCGGCTGTGGCGTCGTCCTGTTGTGTGTTATTTTTCCTCAGCTCGTCTCTAAAAGCACAGCCAGCGCACCCACATGTGATGCTATGAAATAAGCTGTTTACTTAAAAAGCTTTTTTTCTGTAATGTATTTGACTTTGAATAAACTGCTGACTGGCAGACGGTCACAAGGCCTTCAAGTTCAGAGGATGGAAACCTGCTGCAGAATTAATTAAGAAGATGGCTGATTTTTAACGTGTTTTAGGAGGTAAATGTCACTTCAGACCGTGTGAAGATGTGATTCTTTAACACAAGATCATCTGAAACCTTGTGGGAAGCTCAAGGTTCAATATATTCGTCCATAAAAACATGGGAATTGCAACACTCCCCTCCTATTTCACAAGAAGCACCAGGAAAAAATGAAAAATATCATATTTCATCCTGAAATTTGGGGTCCGAAGCGACACAAAGACTGCTGGCTGCAGTGCCCTTGAGCAGGACACTAAATCAAATCAGTCAAACTTTACTTCGTACATTTCTTACAAGTTAGAGTGACTCAGAGTGCTTTACAGGCGACTAAAAATAATAAAGACAGCAGAAATGTAAACAGTTAAACTATTGGATATGAATGCACAAAGCAAATAAACGTGATGAAGATGTAATAATGAAACTAATTAAATACATGTATTAAAATAACTAAGAAATATAATGAAAAATAGAATAGATTTCCTTCCTTGTGGAGGAAAACATGCATTAATTATTAGGAGTCTGCACAGAGATTCTTATTAGCTTAAGAGGGTTGCCACTGGGTTAAGAGGGTTGTCTGGTAACCGCAGGGTCAACGGTTTGATCCTCAACTGGGACATGTCACGTGTCGTAGTGTCCCTGAGCAAGACACTGAACCCTGGCTCCCCGGGCGCCTGTCATTGGCAGCCCACTGCTCCCTATATACAGGGATGGGTCAAATGCAGAAGTAAAATTTTGTGTATGTGTATATGTATATGACAATAAAAAGGGTTTCTATTCTATTCTATTTTCTTCTTTAAAACAATGTAACATTTTAGTGATTTAGGATGATTAGGAGCTTGTTTCCTCTCATCACCACAGAGGTTAAAGGTTATTGATTCTTTCAAAAAAGGTATTGAGATCACTAATAACCTGAATATACATATAATACCTGAATATACATATAATAAACATACAGTACAGAGGGTTGTGGCTCTCAGACGCTCCTGTAGGTGTCACTCTCTGACATCTTTTCACAGAACTGCGTGGGGACGTTTCTACATTTATTACATCTGATCAGCTACAACAAGACAATTTATATCAAAAACACACGAGCCTGATGAAATTCAGACAGGGGGCGGGGTTAAACATCCACTCCCACACCTCTTATTTTAGATCTTAAAACTAGTTTATATTTCTTTATTTAAATGATGATTTAACTGCTCACCAGGTGTGATGCAGAGCTGAGGTCAGCTCCGGGATCAAACAGGTGTTATAGAGGAATCAATACATCATCGCATCATTTTTATTTACATGTTTACCAGAAGGTGGGTTTGTGTAATCATTTTGTCTATACAAGGAATTTGACTAGGTGGATGGTGCATAACATTAAAACAATCAACACAAAATACAAGACATGATTTAAATTCAGAAACATATTGAAATTTACAATAAAATATACAAATATGGTAAATAAACAAACAGATAAGAGTATATTAAAACAAATATATTATTAAAGTGCGGATAAAAAGGCTTTGCATACCTTAAAGTCATAATAAACTAAATATAAATGTGTGATATAAAGTCCCCTACAATGAACATATATGAACAGTGATGTTTAATAACGTGCACATCCACGAGGCTACAGCAGGAGGTGTGCGTGGCTGCAGACCAGCTCGTGCCAGTCCGGCTGCGCACATAATTTAAAAACTTTTCTGTGCATTTTTTTTTTAAACGTCACCATAGACGCCGAGACATTAAATCTCTCTTCTCTTTTTTTGGCATCCTATGCAAATATATGCTGACGTAAACGATCATGTGGTTTTTGTCGTCGATCCCCCCTATGAGCAACGAGGAGGTTTTCTCTTTTTTTTTTTTTTTCCTCCTCTCCCCACTGTTGTCTTTAGGTTAGAGCTATGCTACAATCTTTACTGTACACCAGCGCTATAGATATATGCACCACTCTGGATGTCTGGGAATAATAATCAACTTCCAGTTGCACCCTGCAAAACCCCCGAAGACCACACACAGGTAAGCACACGAGGAGGTGTTGAGGGGGGGGTAAACTTCTTATTTATTTAACTCCCGGTGGGGACATTTTCAACCAAAAGTGGACCGCAAAAGTGAAGTTATTAGAGCGGGTTGGTCGCAGCCAGACTGGCCGCCTTGGGTGTCTCTTGCCCGGGCTGCTGCTGCTGCAGCCCGGGCAAGAGACAGTCTGGTTTTTTACCGCTGTGGAGTTTTTTTTACTCGGGATTTAAAAACCTTCACAGCGGTAAAAAAACAAGAAATAAAAAGACACCTGGGCTGTCCAGGTAACTTAAGTTGTGGCTGCTCTTCTTCGGTGGTTTGCATGTGTTGTCAAAAGACTAGTGAATGTCATCCGGTTTCGCGTTGTTGTTGTTTTTAAAAATGTGTTTTTTTATGGTAGCCAACTTTTGCCGTGACCCACTACTCCACACTCCGCGGTGAAAGTGCACATAATAAATGTATTAGCCAAAGCGGAGCTAGCCGTTAGCCCCCCCAGGTGAAGCTAGTTAGCGTTAGCGCCTTTCCCCCCCTTCTCATGGCAGCACGAAGCGGGTTTAATGTCGGGGAAATGTATTTGTTTTGGCTGACTCTCCTCTCTCCTCTGTCTCTTCTCTCACCCCCAAGCCAAGTAGCTAAACACCCCTTACCCACCACCACCACCACACACACACCCCCAATCTCTTGACACGGTAGCGGTAGTTTTGGCTCGTATCGCCCGACTCGAGTGTTGTTGTTGCCCGGCTGTACGTTCGGTTCAAACGGGGCTATAGCTAGCAGACAGCCAGTCTGGCTGGTTTTTGGGTCATCTGAGGTGAAGCCGTCAGCGGGCTGTATAGAAAACCAACTAACCAACACACCGCCGCCTGCTCACGACTGCTTTTAAACTGTTTATTTAAATAAACAATACACTGCCCCGGTAGATAATATGGTTATTGTGTTTTTTAACTGATTTACGGATTCAAACCGTCGCTCTAACGGCTGCTGCTCCGTATAGAAACCGACCGTTGGTGTGTACATGCTGTACTGTACGGCGGTTAAAACGAACTAGTTTGATATTAAACTGGGTTTTACCGTAAATTGAACCGTTTGTTAACGAATTTAACGTCTTTAACGTGTTTATATGGAGACGAATAAGTGTTTTAAGTTAGTTGAATTGTGTTATTTAATTCGTTCACTTGTGATATATACGAACGAAGTGTCTGTTGGTTTGAGAGGAGGTTTTGGTAAACACGTTGACTTCATGCCAGTTCATGGCAGACTGGTTTTCTACTGGTTTAAATGCAGAAATAGAAACCCAGTATGTACAGTATTGTGGTTTTATATATATGGGAAAAGGCTGTTAGTGTGTATCATACTGGTTCGTAAAGAAACTGGCTGTCAGTTACCTTAATGGTAGACTGGTTTTAACTGGTTTAGACTGCCAGTATGTACAATAAACTGTTTTATATATATGGGAAAAGGCTGTTAGTGTGTATCATACTGGTTTGTAAAGAAGCTGGCTGTCGTTTACCTTAATGGTAGACTGGTTTTAACTGGTTTATGCAGAAATATGCTGGAAGTATGTACAGTATTCTGGTTTTACTACTGTTTTATATGAGAAGCAGGCTGTTAGTGTGTAGGACACTGGTTTGTGAGCAAACTGGCTGTCACTTTCTCTAATAACTGACTGATTTTAACTGGTTTATGCAGAAATAGGCTGTCGGTATGTACAGTATTCTGGTTTTAAACTGTTTCATATAAGCAACAGTGTGTATGATACTGGGTTGTAAAGAAACTGGCTGTCATTTACATTAATGGTAGACTGGTTTTAACTAGTTTAGGCTGAAATATGCAGCCAGTATGTACAGTATTCTGTTGTTTAAACAGTTTTTTATATGAGGATCAGGCTGTCGGTGTGTATGATACTGGTTTGTAAAGAAACTGGCTGTCATTTACCTTAATGGAAGACTGGTTTTAACTGGTTTAGACTGCCAGTATGTCCAGTATTCTGGCTTTTTATATATATATATATATATATATATATATATATATATATATATATATATATATATAATGGTGTGAAATGTTTTTTTACGCCCAATGACCTCTGACCCCTCCGGCAGAAGAATAACATCAAAAAAATAAACAAATCTACTTTTTTGACAGTGTGACTGAAGTGTGTTTTGGCTCTTAGGAAAACCCTCCTCTTCCTCCTCTTCCTCCTATACTGCCCGGTGACAGCGTTAACATCCACCACCACACAAAAAGTGTCAGATTTTAGTTTTTTTTTAATATTATCTCCCTCTCGATTGTTCTGGTTCATAATCACATTTCCTTTTTTTTTTTTTCTTCCATTGACCGACTTTTTTTTGTCTCATATTTTGCAGCTATTGTGTCGCCACCGTGTCAGGCTTTTTAATCCTATGATATGGATGCAGGGATCAGTCAGTCATGCTGCCAGTCTCTGAATCAGAGCACGCTCTCTAGCTGCTATTTATTTGTCACGAACGCCAACACACACACACACACACACACTCCCCGTCCTTGCTTCTACACATTCTCTCACATCACACACACACACACACACACACACACACACTTTCACTTTTCGTCTTCCTGCTCTGACACGCTGCTATTTCTCGCCGGTTCGTAGGAAGTGCAGCTGTGATTTTGCTGTTGCCACCTAACCTGTCACCCCAATCCACACACACACACACACACACACACACACACACACACACACACACAC